>NC_063181.1:45495528-45658028 GCF_023159225.1 Perognathus longimembris pacificus | reverse complement strand
CCTAAGACCGGAAACCCCTACCTAACAGACACCTAACAACCCAATTCCTTAAACTCAAACACAACCCAAAACCATTCCATTACTTACCAGACAGTGCTCTGAATCCTTGGAGGTAGGCGTCCTTCTTTTGTCAAACATGCTTATGGAATGTACAACTTTACACAGAGATACACAGCACTGGGTCCAGTGCACATACTCTCACAGTTGTGTGCAAAGGGAGCACAACATCAGGCATGGCAGGGCAAGGTCTCTGATCAAACAACGCCCCCAATTGCTGAAGGCCATCGGAGACACATTCTAAACCACACATATTTGGAATCATGAATGCTAACATGTGCCTCAAATACAGAATGTCTGGAGGAAACAGAGAAGATGAGGGGGTGGAAGAAGAAGGCGAGGTGGTAGAGGTGAGGGTGGGGCAGTAGAGGCGGGGGAGGAGTATGCAGAGGCGGGGGTGAAGAAAAGAGGGGAAAAAAGTTTTGAAGTAAAAAAGGGGAATGAAATCCCATTGTGTTTTATTCTACAGCTAAGTCTCTTGCTACTAAAACACAACTAAAAAAGTGCCCTTTCAGGACATTTCAGATCATAAAATTTAGACAGGAAGGGTGGCAAATTCAGGTAAGCCACACAGTTGGTAGGCTGGAACTGGAATATTGAGAGTTCATAACCAGCCTGGTCTTATGTAGAACTACAATGTCTGGAGGAAAAAGAAAAGAAAGAGAAAATTTTAAAAAGAAAGTATAGGAGGGGAGAAGGAGGAAGGAGGAGGAGGAGGAGGAGGAGAAGTGGAGTCAAAGGTGGAGGAGAGGGAGAGGAAAGGCGGGAGGGAGGGAGCAGGAAGGAGAGAGGCAGTTTTCAAGTGAAAATGGGAATGATGTGATATGTTGTGATGATGTCACATGATGTAAAGGATGTGCTGTGAAGATGTGACTTCTTATGATGATATGATAATGGGATGAATTCCTGTGACTTGGTGATGTGATGTGATCTAGTGATGTGACATGATCGGGTGATGTTAAGTGATGGTGAGATGTGATGATGTGATGTGATTATGTGATATGTGTAATTATTTTACGTACTTTCTAGATATCTCATTTTCTCCAACACAACTAAAAATTATAATTCAAACCAAGTATCCTTAACACCACCATAACGCTATCCTTAACATCGACAACCCAATACCCGAACCCTACTCTCAATCATACCAACCATAAAAACAGTAGCCATAATACCTAAAACCCCTACCTCTAACACCAGACACCTAACAACCCAATTCCTTAAACAAAAGCCCAACCCCAACCCATTCCATGACTTAACAACAGTGCTCTGCAAACCTGGACGTACGTGGCCTTGGTTTCTCAAACATGGTTAGGGGACTTAGGTTGGGTTTGAGGTTAGGGTCGCATCAGGAAGTGCCGTGCTGTGGTGATGTGATGGGATGATTTGATCTGGTTTTCTGCAGCATTACTAAAAACTTAATTGTAATTCACACCCTAAGTATCCTTAAAACCCAACCTTAACCCTATCCTTAACATGACAACCCTATACCTGAACCCTAATCATAAAAACCCTGAAAACAATAGCGCTAAGACCAGAAACCACTCCCTCTAACCCCAGACATCTAACAATCCAATTTCTTAAACTAAAGCACAACCCAAACCACTCCATGACTTACCAGTGTTCTGCATCCATGGAGGTAGGTGGCCTTCTTTTGTCAAGCATGCTTAAGGTGTCCAAGTTGACACACACAGATATACAGCACTTGACCCTGAACCCATACCCACATGTGTGAGCACAACGGGTACATGAACACGGTGAAAGCACAGGTGACCATTTATTCAGTCTCCATTATCACCCAAAGTTGGGCATCACAGAAAAACACAATCAGGCAGAGTAAAGAAAGGACTATGATCAAACAACCCCGCAACAGCTGAAGGCCATCAGAGTGGCCTGACACACATTCTAAACCACATGGGTTTGGAATCATGAATGCTAACAATTTCCTAAAACATAAGATGTCTGGAGAAAAGAGAAGAGAAGGAGCAGAGGACAGGAAGTGGAGGAGGCAGACCGTGGGCGGTGGGGGCTGAGTAGTGGGGAAGGAGGGCCTGCAGCGGCATGGAGGAGAGACAATAAAGTTTAATAATAAAAAGGGGAATGAAATCCCATTTTCTTTCATTCTACAGGTCTCTTGGTACTAAGACAGAACTAAAAAAGCGCCTTTTCAGGACTTTTTAAGTCATTACATTGAGCCAGATAGGATGGCAGATGTGACTTGTTATGATAATTTGAAGTCACATGATGATGTAATGGAATCTTATAAGTTGGTAACATGACGTGATGATGTAACATCTGGTGATGTTAAATAATGGTGTGGTGTGATGTGATGTGATGTGATGATGTAGTGTGATTATGTGACCTGCACTTATGTAATGTGATATAATAATGTAATATGAGGATGTAATCTAATTTTTAAACCCCATACCTGAACCCTAAACTCAAATATATCAACCATGGAAACACTAACCCTAACACCTGAAAACACCAACCTCTATCCACAGAAATATAACAACCAAATTCCTTAAACTAAACCCCAACACACTTTGTGACTTACCAGACAGGATTCTGAATCCTTGAAGGTAGGTGGCCATCTTTTCTCAAACAAGCTTAAGGGGTGTCCAAGTATACACAGTGATACACAGGACACATCCCCCACCCACTGAACCTGACCCTAACCCTAACCCTACCCCTAACCATACCCCTACCCCGGCCCTACATATACCCCTACCTCTACCGCTACACCTACCTCTAAAACCTAACAAAACCCCAACCCCAAAACCTAACATACACTACCCCTGACCCCAACCCAAACCACAACCCCCTACCCCAACCACGACCCCGACCCCCAACTCTGGACCACAAACCCATCCCCGAACCATGACCCCAACCCTGACCCTACCCTCTGACCCTACCACTAACCCCAACCCTAGGACTAACACTAAACGAGAGAGGGGGTCCCACCAACAATGAGCCTAACCTTAATCCAAGACATCACCATAAATCTGAGAGAGGGGGCCTTCACCTTACCCTTAACACAAAACTCTAACATTAAGAGCCCTCAAATCTAAACTATAACCCTGAGACCCACCGAACCCTAACCATAAATATCAATCGTAAACCCTAAGACCCACAACCCTAACCCAAAAACCCCCTTACCCTAAGCCTAAGAATCCAAACCCAAAACCTCAATCCTAAAGCCCAACCTTAAAGCCACCCCTTAACCGCTAACCCAAACCTGAACCCTAACCTAAACCTCAACTCCACCCCCAACCCAACTCCCCAATAGGTTGGGGTTTCGGGTTAGAGTTGGACTTGGGGGTTAGTGTTCAGGTTCAAGTTGGGGTTAGGGTTTAGGGATCGGGTATAGGGTTATGGCTTAGGATTGGGTTTGAGGTTAGGGTCACATCAGGATGTGCCATTATGTGCTGATGTGATGGGATGATGTGAACTGTTTTTCTGCAGCATACCTAAAAACTAAACTGTAATTCACACCCTGAGTATTCTTAACACACAACCTAATCCTAATTTAACATCGGCAACCCAATACCTGAGCCATAATCGCACTCATACGATCCCTGAGAACAGTAGTCTTAAAACCAGAAAACACCTACCTCTAACCACAGATACCTAAACCAAATTCCTTACACTAAAGCCCAACCCAACCCAATCTGTGACTTACCAAAGGATAGGAAGGGAGGGGGAGGAGGAGGAGAGGCGGAGGAGGGGGAGGAGAGGGGTAGAGGAAGGAATGGGAATGGCAGAGGAGGGGAGGTAGGGAACAAGCTGATAGGAAAGGGGCAGTTTTCAAGTGAAAAAGGGAATGTGATGTGTTCTCATGATGTCACATGATGTAAATGTGATATCATGATGATGTGATGGAGTCCTGTGAGTTGGTGACATGACTTGATGATGTGAAGTGATGGTGTGATGTGATATGGTGGTGTGATTATGTGATGTGTAATTATGTGATGTGATAGTGTGTTGTGAGGTGATGCGTTGATGTGGTGATGTAATGTGAGGATGTAATCAAATTTTCTGCAGCATAACTAAAACTTGTAATTCCACCGAGTATCCTTAATAACACCCAACATAAACAGTATCCTTAACATCGACAACCCCATACCTGAACCCTAATCTCAATCATACAAACACTGAAAACCCCAACCCACTCCATGACTTACTAGACAGTGTTCTGTATCCCTGGAGGTAGGTGGCCTTCTTCTCTCAAGCAAGCTTAAGGAGTGTCCAAGTTTACACACAGAGATACAAAGCACTTGATCCCCCACCCATACCCTCACATGTGTGGGCAAAGCGGGTACATGAACACAGTGAAAGCACAGCTGACCATTTACTGAAATCTCCATTGTCAGCAAAAGTTAGGTACAGCGGAGGCACAACATCAAACATGGTAAGTCAAGCACTCTGATCAAGCAACCTCACAACAGCTGAAGGCCATCGAAGTGGCCTGAAAAACATTGTGAAACATACAGGTTTGGAAGGGAGGACAGGAGAAGAGGATAAGAAAGAATAAAGTTTCCAAATAAAAAGGGGCATGAAATCCCATACTATTTTATTCTGTAGGTCTCTTGCTACTAAAACAGAACTAAAGAAGTGCCTTTTCAAAAACTAAATTTTAGGTCATAAAATTAAACAAAGTAGGGCAACACATTCAGGTAAGGTTGACATGATGTGATGATGCTGCGTGATCTGAGGATGTGAGGTGATATGATGATGTTATGTGGTCAGGTGATGGGATGATGTGATCATTATAATTCACACCTGAGTATCCTTAACAACACCAAACCTTAACCCTATCCTTAATATTGACAATCCTACACCTGGACACTAATATCAATCATACCAACCCTGAAAAAAGTAGTCCAAAGAACGCCAACCGTTACGTCGAACCCCAGACAGTAACCCAAGTACTTAAACTAAAGCCCAACACACTCCATTGCTTAACAGTGTTCTGTATCCTTGGAGGTAGGTGGCCTTGTTTTGTCAAACATGCTTAAGAAAACACAAAGATACATAGCACTCAATCTCCCACCCATACCCTAACATGTGTATGCAGAGCAGGTGCGTGAACACAGTGAAAGCACAGCTGACCATTTTTTCAAGTCTCCATTGTCAACCAAAGTGAGGCACAGCAGGAACACACCATCAGGCATGGTACGTCAAAGACTGATCAACAACCCCCACAACTCCACAACTGCTGATGGCCATCGGATTGGCCTGACACACATTATGAACCACACGGACTTAGAATCATGAATGCAAACATGTACCACAAGCATAAAACGTCTGGAGACAAGAGAGAAGAGAAGGAGTGGAGAGGAGGAAGGTGAAAAGGAGTCGGAGGCAGAGAGAAGAGAATACAGTTTACAAATGAAAATGGGAATGAAATCACATTCTATTTTGTTTATGGGTAAGTTTCCTACTACTGAAACATAACTAAAAAAGTGCCTTTTCAAGAACTTTTAAATCATAATTTCATCCAGATAGGATGGCAAATGGAGGTAAGGTCCACAGTTGGTAGGCAGAGGCAGGAAGATTGAGAATTCAGACCCCCCCCCCCCCGGTCTAATGTAGAAATGCATCGTATGGAGGAAAAAGAAAATAAAGAGAGAAGATAGAAAAGAAAAGGACTGGAGAGGAGGAAGAAGAGGAATGGAGAAGGGGGGAGAGGGGAGGAGGGGGAAAGAGGAGAGAGGAAGACGTGGAGAGGAAGGGAGCGGAAAGGGAGAACAGGGAAGGGGAGGAAGGAGCAGAGGACAGAGGCAATTTTCAAGTGACAAGGGGAATGATGTGATGTATTATGAGGATGGAGGATATGATGTGACCTGAAGTGACGGTGTGATGTGATGTGACTAGATATGATGGTGCATTATGACATGACGTATTATATTGTGACGTGATGTGTTGTGACATGCTTTGAGGATGTGATGTGATAGTGTGATGTTAAGACATGACTTTATATGACGACGTTATGTGATGTCATATGATGTGAGGAGTCCTGTGGCTTGGTGATGTGATGATGTGACGTGTTCTGATGAAATGATGGTGTGACGTGACGTGATGTGACGTGAAATGATGTGATAAGATGATGTGGTATGATATGATTTAATGTGAGGGTGTGACATGAAATGACAAGGTAGGATAAGAAATGATGTGTTGATGTGATGATTGGAGGATATGAAATGATGTGATGATGTGATGTGACATGAATATGTAATCTAATTTACTGCAGCATGAATAAAAATTGTAATTCACGAGTATCCTTAACAACACCCCACCTTAACACTATCCTTAACATCGACAGCCCTACACCTGAACCCTAATCTCAGTCATACCAATCCTGAAAAGAGTAACCCTAAGACCTGAAACCCCTACCTCTAACCCCAGACACCTAACAACCCAATTCCTTACAGAAAAGCCCAACCCCAAAACACTCCAAGACTTAACAGTATTCTGCATCCTTGATGGTAGGTGGCATTCTTTTGTCGAGCATGCTTAAGGTGTGTCCAAATTTACACACAGATACACCGCAATCGATCCCACACCCATACCCTCACGTTTGTAGGCATAGCAGGTGCATGAACACAGTGAAAGCACAGCTGACAATTTACTCAGGACTCCATTGTCACCCAAAGTTATGTGCAGCTAGAGCACACAATTCAGCATGGTAGGTCAAGCACCCTGATCAAGCAACCCCACAACAGCTGAAGGCCATCGGAGTGGCCTGACATATTCTAAACCATACAGTTTTGGAATTATGAATACTAACATGTACCTCAAACATAAAATGTATGGAGAAAACAGAGAAGATAGAAGACAAGGAGAGGGGAAAGGAGAGGACAAAAAAAGAGGAGAGGAGAAGGACAAGAAGAGAGAATAAACTTTTCAAATTAAATCCCATTCTGCTTTATTCTACAGGTAAGTCTGTAGCTACTGAAACAGAACTAAAAAAGTGCCTTTTCAAGAACTTTTCGATCATAAAATTGATCCAGGTAGGATGGCACATTCAGATAAGGTTGGGGTGATGTGATGTGATAATGTGGCATGATGTGATGACTTCATGGGATGATGTGATATATCTTTCAGAAGCATAACTAAAAATTGTAATTCACACCGAGTATCCTAAACAACACCCAACTTAACCCTATCCTTAACATCGACCACCATACATCAAAACCGTGATCTCAATCATAACAAACCTGAAAACAATAGCTCTAATAGAGAACTCTTAACCACTGACACCTAAAAAACCAATACCTTAAAGTAAAGCCCAACCCACGCCATTGCTTAGCAGTGTTCTGCATGCTTGGAGGAAGGTGGCCTCCTTTAGTCAAGCATGCTTAAAGGTTGTCCAAATTTAAACAAAGAGAGATACAGCACTTGACCCCCCCACCCATACCCTCATGTGTGCAGAGCAGGTGCATGAACACAGTGAAAGCACAGCTGACCATATACTCAAGTCTCCATTGTCACCCAAGTTAGCTACAGCGGAAACACACAATAAAGCATGGTAGAGCAAAGAATGTTTTCAAACAACCCCCACAACTACTGAAGGCCATCGAGTAGAAAAAGACACATTCTAAACTATACAGGTTTGAAATCATGAATAAACATGTACCTCAAACATAAACTGGAGAAAACAAAGAGAGAAAACAGAGAAGAGGAGAGGAAGGGCGGAGGGGAGGGCAGAGGACAAAAGGACAGCAGAGAAGAGAGAATAAACTTTTCAAATGAAAAGGGGAATGAAATCCCATCCTATTTTATTCTACAGGTAAGTGTCTTGCTACAGAAACAAAACTAAAAAAGTGCCGTTTCAAGAACTAAATTTTAGATCATGAAATTGAACCAAGTAGGGTGGCACATTCAGGGAAACCCCACAGTTGGTAGGCTGAGGCAGGAAGATTGAGAGTTCAAAACAGGCCAGGTCAAATATAGAAATACAAATACAATGTCTGGAGAAAAAAGAAAGGAAACAGATAAGAGGAGGAGGGGGTAAGGGAGGGAGGAACAGTGACAGGAAGGGGAAAGAAGAGAAGGAAAAGGAGGAATAGCGGAAGAGGGAGGAGGAGAAATGGAGGAAGAGGCGGGGTGGAGGTGGAGGGGAGGAAAAGGAGACAGTTTTCACATGAATAGGGTACTGAAATCCCATTCGATTTTATTCTTCAGGTGTCTGTAGCTACTAAAACAGAACTAAAAAAAAGTGCTATTTCAAAAACTTTTAGGTCAAAAAATTGAGCCAGGTAGGGTGGCAAATTCACGTAAGCCCCACCGTTAATAAGCTGAGGCTGGAAGATTGAGAGTTCAAAACCGGCCTGGTCTTATATAGAAATACAATGTCTGGAGGAAAAAGAATAGAAAGAGAAAAAATATAAAAGAAGGATGTGAGGAGAGGAGAAGGAGGAGGAGGAGGAGGAGGAGGAGGAGGAGGAGGAGGAGGAGGAGGAGGAAGGGAGGCGGAGGAGGGGGAGGAGAGGGAGAGGAAAGGAGCGGAGAGGAGAGAGGCAGTTTTCAAGTGAAAAGGGGAATGATGTGATGTGTTGTGATGATGTGACGTGATGATGTGCAGTGATCTGGTGATGTGATGGGAGCTGGTGATGTGATGGGATCTAGTGATATGAAGTGATGGTGTGATGTGATGACGTGATGTGATTATGTGACGTGTAATTATGTGACATACTGTGGGGATGTAATCTACTTTTCTGCAGCATAACTGAAAATTATAATTCAAACCAAGTATCCTTGACATCACCTTAACCCTATCCTGAACATCGACAACCCTATACCTGAACCCTACTCTCAATCATACAATCCTGAAAACAGCCGTAAGCCCTGAAACCCCCACCTCTAACCCCAGACACCTAACAACTCAATTCCTTAAAGTAAAGCCCTACCCCAACGCATTCCATGACTTACCAATGTTCTGCATCCCTGGAGGTAGTTGGCCTTGTTTTTGTCAAACATGCTTAAGGGGTGTCCAAGTTTACACACAGAGACACAAAGCACTCGATTCCCCACCCATACCCTCACATGTGTAGGCAGAGCAGGTGCATGAACACAGTGAAAGCACAGCTGACCATTTATTCAAGTCTCCATTATCACACAAAGTTAGGCATAACAGGAGCACACAATCAAGCGTGGTAGAGCAAGGACTCTGATCAAACAACCCCACAACTGATGAATGCCATTGGAGTGGTCTGGCACACATTCTAAAACACATGGGCTTGGAATCATCAATAGTAACATGTACCGCAAACATGTCTGGAGAAAAGAGAGGAGAAAAAAAAGAAAAGAGAAGGAGGGGAGGGGGTGGAGGAGGCTGGGACATAAGAGGAGAGGAGGAAAGGAGAGAATAAAGTATTCAAATGAAAAGGTGAATGAAATCCCATTCTATTTTGTCCTACACATAAGTCTCTTGTTACTTAAAATTGAGCCAGGTAAGGTGGCAAATTAAGGTAAGCCCCACAGTTGGTAGGCTGAGGCAAGAAGATTGAGAGTTCAAAACAGGCCTGCTCTAGTGTGGAAATACAATGTGGAGGAAAAAGAAAAAAGACAAAATAGAAGGATGGGAGGATGTAGAAGAGGAGGAGAAGGATGAATGGAGAAGGAGGAGGAGGAGAGGGGAGAGGAAGGGAGGAAGAAGAGGGGAGGAGGGGAAAGAGTAGAGGAGGAGAGAGAGGTGGAGATGCAGGAGGAGAGGGTAGAGGAAGGGGGAAGTGGGAAAGCAGGAGAGGAGAGGATGGAGCAGAGAGCACAGAGGCAGTTTTCAAGTGACAAGTGGAATGATGTGATGGGTTGTGATGATATGAAGTGACAGAATGTTGTGATGTGATGTAATGTAATGTGACAAGTTATGATGCTGTGATGTGATGATATGACGTGATTTGAGGATGTGATGTGATAGTGTTATGTGAATATGTGACTAGATATGAGATGTGATGTCATATGATGATGTGATGGAGTCCGGTGACTTGGTGACATGACGTGATGTGACGTGATCTGGTGATATGAAGTGATGGTATGACGTGATATGATGACATGATGTGATAAGTGAGGGTGTGACATGTTGTCATACAAGATAAAACGTGTTGTGATTTGAGGATGAGATGTGATGTGACGTTATGTGATGTGATGTGAGGATGTAATGTAATTTTCTGAAGCATAACTAAAAATTGTAATTCACACCCTGAGTATCCTTAAAAACACCCAGCCTTAACCATATCCTTAACATCAACAACCCTATACCTGAACCCTAATATCAATCATAACAACCCTAAAAACAGTAGGTCTAAGAACTGAAAACACCTACCACTAACCACAGACACCTAACAACCCAATTCCGCTGAACCCCAACACACTCCATGACTTACCAGTGTTCTGCATCCTTGGACGTAGGTGGCCTTCTTTTGTCATGCATGCTTAAGGGGTGTCCAAGTTTAAACAGAGATACACAGCACTCGGTCCCTGCCCAAACACTCACATGTGTGTGCAGAGGGAGCACATCAGCCATGATGAGGCAAGCACTGATCAAAGAACGCCCACAACAGCTGAAGGCTGTCAGAGACAGCCTTCTAAACCACACAGAGAAGAGGGAAAACAGAGGAGAGGGGAGAGGAGAAGACCCAAAAAAAAGGAGACGAGAAGGTAAAGAGAGAATGAAGTTTCCAAATAAAAAATACAATGAAATCCCATTGTGTTTTATTCTACAGCTAAGTCAGTTGCTACTAAAACAGAACTAAAAAAGTGCCACTTCAAGAACTTTTAGGTCATAAAATTGAGCCAGGTAGGGTTCAAATTCAGTTAAGCCCCACAGTTGGTAGGCTGAGGCAAGAAGATTGAGAGATCAAAACTGGCTGGGTATAATGTAGAAATACAAATACAATGTCTGGAGAAAAAAGAAAGTAATGAGACAAGACAGAAAACAGGAGAATGGCAGGAAGGAGCACAGAGGAGGGGGGAAGGAGGAAGATGAAGAGGAGGAGGAGAGGGGGAGGCATAAGGTAGGGGGAGGAGGAAAAGCAGAAATGGAGGAGGGGGCGGGGCAGAGGTGGAAAAGAGGGGAGGAGAGAAAGTTTTCAAATGAAAAGGGGAATGAGGGGCTAGGGATGTGGCCTAGTGGAAAGAGTGCTTGCTTTGTATACATGAGGCCCTGGGTTCGTTTCCCCAGTACCACATGTACACAAAACGGACAGAAGTGGTGCTGTGGCTCAAGTGGAAGAGTGCTAGCCTAGAGCAAAAAGAAGACAGGGACAGTGCTCAGGCCCTGACTTCAAGGCCCAGGACTGGCCAAAAAAAAGGGGGGGGGAATGAAATCCCATTCTATTTTATTGTTCAGGTAAGTCTGCAGCTAGTAGAACAGAACTAAAAATGTGCCTTTTTGAGAACTTTTAGATCATAAAATTTAGCCAGGTAGGGTGGCACATTCAGGTGAGGTTGGCATGATGTGAGGGGATGATATAACATGCTATGATGATGTGATATGGTGTGAGGATATGCAATGATGTGGTGCTGTGATGTGATGATGTAATGTTTTTCTGCAGCATAACTAAAAACTTAATTGTAATTCACACCCTGAGTATCCTTAACAACACTCAACCTTAACCCTATCCTTAACATTGCAACCCTACACCTGAACCCTAATCTCAATCATACCAGCTAAAGCCTGAAAACCCTCCATCTAACCCCAGACACCTAACAACCCAATTCCTTAAACTAAAGCCCAACCCCAACCCACTCTGTGACTTACCAGACAGTGTTCTGCATCCCTGGAGGTAGGTGGCCTTCTATTGTCAAGCATGCTTAAGGGGTGTCCAAGTTTACACACAGAGACACACAGCACACGATCTCCCACCCATACCCTAACATGTGTATGCAGAGCAGGTGCATGAACACAGTGAAAGCACAGCTGACCATTTTTTCAAGTCTCCATTGTCACCCAAAGTTAAGCCCAGAAGGAGCACACCATCAGGGATGGAAGGTCAAGGACTCTGATCAACAACCCACAAAACTGCTGAAGGCCATAGGATTGGCCTGACACACATTCTAAACCACACAGGTTTGTAATCATGAATGCTAACATGTACCGCAAATATAAAACATCTGCAGAGTAGAGAAGGAGCAGAGGAGAGGAAGAGGAGGAGGGGTTGGAGGCGGAGAGGAGAGAATACAGTTTGCAAGTTAAAAGGGGAATGAAATTGCATTGTATAGGTAAGTCTCTTGCTACTGAAACAGAACTAAAAAAGTGCCTTTTCAAGAACTTTTAGATCATAAAACAGAGCCAGGTAGGGTGGCAAATTCGGGTAAGATTGGTTGGAAGTAATGCTGTGGTGTGATCTGAGGATGTGATGTGATTTGAGCACATGCCATGATGTAGTGATGTGATGAGATAATGTGATCAATTTTTCTGCAACAAAACTAAAAACTTAGTTATAATTCACACCCTGAGTCTTCTTAACACCCAACCTTAAACCTATGCTTAAAATTGACAACCCTACACCTGAACCCTAATCTGAATCATACCAATCCTGAAAACAGTAGCCCTAAAAACTCTAACCCTTACCTGTAACCCCAGACACCTAACAACCCAATTCCTTAAACTAAAGCCCAACACAACCACCTCCGTGACTTACCAGTATTCTGCATCCTTGGAGGTAGGAGGCTGTGTTTTGTCAAACATGCTTAAGGGGTGTCCAACATTTACACACAGTGATGCACAGCACTCGATTCCCCACCCACACCCTCACATGAGTGTGCAGAGCAGGTGCATGAACACAGTGAAAGCACAGCTGACCATTTATTAACGTCTCCATTGTCACCCCAACTTAGGCACAGTGGGAGCAGACCATCAAGCACGGCAACCACACAACAGCTGAAGGCAATCGGAGGAGCCTGACAACCCAATTCCTTAAACTAAAGCCCACCCAACCCACTCCGTGACTTACCAGACAGTGCTCTACATCCTTGGAGGTAAGTGGCCTTCTTTTGTCAAACACGCTTAAGGGCTGTCCAAGTTTACACAGAGATACACAGCACTAGGTCCCCGCCCATACCCTGACATGTGTGTGCAACAGGAGCACGCCATCAGGCATGGCAAGGCAAGGACTCTGATCAAACATGCCAAGAACTGATGAAAGCCGTAGAAGACACATTCTAAACCACACGGGTTTTTAATCATGAATGCTAACATGTGCATCATAGAATGTCGGGAGAAAACAGAGAAGAGGAGGAGAGGAGGAGGAGACAGAAGCAGGGGCGGTAGAGGCGGGTGCGGGGCGGAGAGGAGAAGAAGAGGGGAGAATACTTTTCAAATGAAATCACATTTTGTTGTATTCTACAGCTAAGTCTCTAACTACTAAAACAGAACTAAAAAAGTGCCATTTTAAGAACTTTTAGATCATAAAATTGAGCCAGGTAGGGTGGCAAATTCAGATAAGCCCCACAGTTGGTAGGCTGGTGAGATTTCAAAACCAGCCGAGTCTAAAGTAAAAATACAAATACAATGTCTGGAGAAAATAGAAAGAAAAGAGAAAAGACAGAAAAGAGGAAGATGGGAGGGGAAGGAGGAGCAGGGAGGGGAATGGGGAGGAGAAACAGGAGGAGCAGGAGAGGAGGAGGCAGGGAGGGGGAGGAGGAAAAATGGAGAAGGGGGTGGGGCAGAGGTGGAGGATGGGAGGAGAAAAGGAGAGTTACTAAAACAACTATAAAAATGCCTTCTCAAGAACTTTCAGATCATAGAATTGCTTATGTTATTCATACGAGGAAATGCTATATCATGTGCTCCGATCATTAATGGCACTAATGAGTTTGTGAACCCTCCAATCATAATTGGTATAACTATAAAGAAAATTGTAACAAATGCGTGGGCGGTGACAGCTACATTGTAGATTTGATCATCCCCTAATGGAGCTCCTGGTTGACCAAGTTCAGCTCGGATAAGGATGCATAAACCCGCGCCGACTCTTACGGCTCATGCTCCAAATATAAAGTATAGGGTTCCAATTTATTTGTTGAAAATAATCAATGATTAATGAACATAATTATTGATAGAATGGCTGAGTAAGGCATTAGACTGTAAATCTAATTACAGGGGTAGACCACTTTCTATCATAGTCCTGAGGTGAAATTTCTTATTAACTGCAAATTCAAAGGAGCAGCTTCAATCCTTCCGGGAGTTCTCCTGCCTTTTTTCTTGGCGGGAGAAATAGATTGAAGCCAGATTATTTAGGGTATTTAGCTGTTAACTAATATTTTGTAGGTTTGATACCTATCAATCTAGTGAGGATTTACCTTAAGCGATTGGTTTGCGTCCAGAAGATGTACTATTCGTTCTGCAGCCCTTACAGATGGAAATTAAACTTGAGTGTTTACTTAGGGTCTTTGGTTAACCTAAATTTCTAGAATATTGAGTACAATAATGGGGATAGGGGGAGTGAAAATGAGGATAGAAAAAGAAGAGTCGGGATGGGTCATAACCTTTTGTGATTATTTAGTCCTCATATGAATTATTTGGAAGGGGAAATAATGTAAGGGCAGATGAATAGATTAGTTGAAGATAAAAGTAAAAGTTTAGTATGGATGATATGGCTATAGATATACTTGCTATAATATTTTTGTTTGACACTATTTCTTGGATAATAAACCATTTAGGTAGAAATCCTGTTAGTGGGGGTAGTCCTCCTAATGATATGTGTGACCAGCATAATTAAAGTAATTAATGGGGTAGAATTTCATGCTATGGTTAGAGATGTAGTGTTATTTGCTGATAGAAAGTCTAAGGAGATGAACATGTTAATTGTACGTATGATGTAAGTTAAGGATTAATGTGGTGGGATTATAAATTGTTATTGCTGCTATCCATCCTACATGGGCGATGCATGGATATGCTAGGCTTTTTCGTATTTGAGTCTGATTAAGACCTCCTCAGCCCCCAATAATAATTGCTGATATAGCTATAAATATTATGTTTGTATTTAGGTTGTTGGCCATTTGGTATATAATTGAGATTGGAGCCAGTTTTTGTCACGTTAGTCGGATTATACCAGAGAGTAATGGAATGCCTTGAGTAGCTTCTAATACTCAAAGGTGGAATGAGGCTAATCCAAGTTTTATGGCTAGGGCAATTGGTAGTATATATAGGTATAGGTTGTCTTTTAGGTCAACTATGTTTCATTGTCCAGATGAATCAAGGTTATTGAGGATATCGTATATAAGGATTATTGATGCTGTTGCCTGTGTTAGGAAATATTTTGTGGCGGCTTCTGTTGAACGTGGGTTACTGTTGTAAATTATTATAGGAATAATTGCTACTATGCTAATTTCTAGTGCTATTCATATGTATATTGAGTGTGAGGTTGTGAGAAATAATATGGATCCTATAAAGATAGTAAATGTAACTAGTGAATATACAACAATATTAATTAGTATGGGAGGGGTTAAAACCAACATTTTCAGAGGCCCGAGACCTTTAATTAGCTGACCTTACTACAATTTAGTGTAATAGGTAGTACGCAGAATTTTGAGTTATTAGGTTGAGTTCGAGTCCTATAATTCTAGAAATAAAAGGAATATAACCTTTATATTTTACTCTATCAAAATTACTCATTAGGGGCTGGGGATATAGCCTAGTGGCAAGAGTGCCTGCCTCGGATACACGAGGCCCTAGGTTCGATTCCCCAGCACCACGTATACAGAAAACGGCCAGAAGCGGCGCTGTGGCTCAAGTGGCAGAGTGCTAGCCTTGAGCGGGAAGAAGCCAGGGACAGTACCTCAGGCCCTGAGTCCAAGGCCCAGGACTGGCCAAAAAAAAAAAAAAAATTACTCTTTAGTCCGACATATTTCTATATTAGCCATGGTATGCTCGTCGTACATATAGGTAGTGAAATGTGCCACATACATAGAGCAGGGTTAGGGGAAGGAAGTTTTTCATAGAAAATGCATAAGTTGGTCATATCGAAAACGATCCATACAAACGAAGTAGTTAAAATTAATACTTTTACAACTAGGTTTGAAGTTATCATTTCTGCATTGAGTGTTGAGTAGGTTGGACCAAAAAATAAAATAGCGGTTAATGAATTTATTAGGATAATATTTATATATTCTGCCATAAAGAATAAGGCATTCGGTCCTGTGGCGTATTCAACGTTGAAGCCTGAAACTACTTCAGATTCACCTTCAGTTAGGTCAAAGGGAGCTTGGTTTGTTTCAGCTAGTGTGTAGATAAATCATATTATAGCTAGGGGACATGCTGGGAGAATTATTCAGATATATTCTTGAGACATTGATAGGGATACTATTGAGAATGGTCCAACTAATAGTATTATTGATAGGATGATTGCTAGGCTTACTTCATATGAAATGGTTTGAGCTATAGCTTGTAATGCTCCAAATATAGCATATTTTGAATTGGATGCTCAGCCTGATCATAAAATTGAATGTACTGATATGCTTGATGCTGCTAAGATGAATAGGCTCTTTAATGAACAGTTTTATAGCATCCGAGAATGGTTGAAAAACACCATGTGGACATACAATGTTAAGACTTTTTCGTAATTGTATATATCCTAGGATCTTGCGTTCCAGTAGGGTTAAGAAGGCTATTGCTAATAAAATTGGAATAATAAATACAAGTAAATTTAAAATAAACAAGCTGTTAGGAAGAGGAGTTGAACCTCTGATAATAAAGTTTTAAATCTTACGCAATTGCCGAGCCCTGCCATCCTAACAGTTCCTTATCTTGGAACTTATTTTGGGCATGCTAATTTAATGGAGAAATAAATCATTAATTAAGCATTAAGGCGCTTTGGGAAAAGTTGGCCTTATTTCTCTAGTCCTTTCGTTCTACGAAAAATAGTCAATAGATAGAAACCGACATGGATTTCTCCGGTCTGAACTCAGATCACGTAGGACTTTAATCGTTGAACAAACGAACCTCTAATAGCTGCTGCACCATTTGGATGTCCTGATCAAACATCGAGGGCGTAAACCTCATTATCAATATGCACTATTTCATGAGATTGCGCTGTTATCCCTAGGGTAACTTGGTCCATTGATCAGAAATTCTGGATCAAAGGTGACGTAGCTTAACTTTGACTTGTAAGTCCAGGTCTAGGTCTTTCGGAGGATTATTTTTTCTCCGAGGTCACCCCAACCAAAATTTTCTTTCTAGCTTGTTACTGTTTACCTCTGCTAGAGTGAGTTTAAGTTTTTAATAGAAAGTTAATTTAAGGTCCACAGGGTCTTTTTGTCTTATTATTTAATTTCCGCCTCTTCACGGAAAGGTCAATTTCATTGGCTAAATGTAAAGGACAGTTAAGCCCTCATTATGCCGTTCATACTAGTCCCTAATTAAGAAACAAGTGATTATGCTACCTTTGCACGGTTAGGATACCACGGCCATTTAACTTTAGCCACTGGGCAGGCGGTGCCTGTAATACTTGTGATGCTAGAGGTGATGTTTTCGGTACACAGGCGGGGCTTGTGTTTCCTTTTATATTTTTAAATCTTTCTTTGTTGACATACCTGTGTTGGATTAACATTGATTTGTATGGGTTTAAGATTAATATGGGGTTTTTAAAATGTTAATTTTAATTATCAGTGACTTATTCAGGCGGATATACACTTATGTCAGGAGAAATTATTCTTATTACTTATACTAACATTGGTGCATCTAATATAATTGGTCCACTGTATTTGTAGGAATTTTTATAGGTTTTAGTAATATTTATATTTAACTCGTGTTGAGCTTGAACACTTTCTTAATTGGTGGCTGCTTTTAGGCCTATTATGATTATTCACTAGAAAAGGTTGAATCCTAATTCTGAAGAGCTGTAACTCTTTAGATTAACATTAAAATTTACATTTAATTTATTAATATTTTAGGTAAATTTTAAGTTGAACTAATTTGGCTGGGCAACCAGATATCATCAGGCTCAGTAGGCTTTTCACCTCTACCTTTAAATTATCTCACTATTTTGCGACATAGACAAGTTGGCTCTGGTTAGCCATTTAAAAGTAGCGCGTCTGATTTTGGGGTGTTTGGCGAAAACACTTTTTGTCAAATTTATTCTACTTAGTCCATTATGCAAAAGGTAGAAGGTTTTATCTTTGCTTTGTTATACTTTAATATCTTTCATCTTTCCTTTGTGATACTGTTTCTATAGCTCTAGTAATAAAATTTCTATCTCCTATACTAGTTTCGGGGTGAATGATTTAATTTATACATTAAGAATAATTTAGTTTATGGAAGGCTAGGCTAGCAATAGTTCAAAGCATTCAAGTATTTTGAAGTATTCTGACCGTAAGTCACATGCTTTATTTAAGCTACACTTTGATTAATCCAGGTGCACTTTCCAGTACGCTTAGCTTGTTAAGACTTATCTCCTCTTAATTCTTGTAGTTAAAAGTTATGTACTTATCTGCATCGAATATTGAGGAGAGTGACGGACGGTGTGTGTGTGTGTGCTTCATTTCTCTATTCAAGTAAACAATCTATTTTTAGTTTACTGCTAAATCATCCTTTATGTTGTCTATTCCAGACAAGGTTTCCTATGTTCTGGACCAGAAAATGTAGACCATTTCATCCCGAGTTACACCTCGACCTAACTTTTTTATATAATATAATTGGGCTTACTTGAGGGCCTTTTTAGGGTTCTCTGAAGATGTTGGTATACAGACTGAATTAGCAAGAAATAGTGAGGTTTATTAGGGTTTATTGATTACAGAACAGGCCAAGTCCTTTGAGTTTTAAGCTGTGGCTAGTTCTCTGGTGAATATGCTTGTTTTAAACCTATTTATGTTTACAACTATAAATAGTGGGGTATATAATCCCAGTTTGTGTTATAGTTTTAGTGTTTTAATTACATAAAATTTCTTTCCACATTGTTTTTCATAAATGCTAGGACTTCTTACAGCTTAGCTGTACTTTAATTTTAATGGATATTTAATTCAACACTCGTTACGCCGAACTTTATTTGGGTCATTCGTATGACCGTGGTGGCTGGCACGATGTTTACCAACCCTATGTCAGTATAACTTAAGTCGAACTTTCATTCATAGCTTAATTTTTATCACTGCTGTAGCCCATGGGGATGTGGTTAAACATGGCATTATGAGCTTCAATTGTTATTTTGAGCGCTTAAAACCTACTCCTTTTATTCTAACTGAATTTTAGGGTAAAACTCACAAGCGTAAAGAAACTTGCATGTATAACTTTACTGACAGCAAATAAAAAGGCCAGGACCAAACCTTTGTGTTTATTGAATTAAACAATTACATTAACACAGTGGCCTTAGGAGTTTTGAGTGTCCACTGTTGTTTTTTTTTTTTTTTTTTTTTTTGGCCAGTCCTGGGCCTTGGACTCAGGGCCTGAGCACTGTCCCTGGCTTCTTCCCGCTCAAGGCTAGCACTCTGCCACTTGAGCCACAGCGCTACTTCTGGCCATTTTCTGTATATGTGGTGCTGGGGAATCGAACCCAGGGACTCATGTATATGAAGCAGGCACTCTTGCCACTAGGCCATATCCCCAGCCCTCCACTAAGTTTTTATTAAGTTCAGATTAGGACTATGTTGGTCTTTGCATCTATTAATGTTTAGGGAAATGGGTGTTAACGAAGTGCTAATCTCCTAAGGGGGGAACAATATTATTTCTGTGTGTGCATTAGAGTACTATTTTAGTATAAAATTTTTTCATGTCCTCGAGCATTAATATGTCAATGGCTTGATAATTATGGGGTTGGAGAATGTTAGTTAATAAATCCAGCTACAGATCAATTGACTGCGTCCATGCCTTGATGGCTTAGCTGAGTCACAGCATGCAGAAAATAAAAAAATACCAGGGGTATGACAGTCATGTTGGTCATGGGCTGATTAGTCACTAATCCATCAAGATGTCTTAAGGGGAACGTGTGGGTGATCTTAATTTTATGGCCCTGAGGTACAAACCAGATGTCAGGTATAGTTTCACAATAGCTACACCCAAGTTTTATGGGCCCGGAGCAAGAAGGGTAGGCCGAGTAGGCGGGTTGATGGTTTCACGGAGGATGGTAGATTAAGAGACAACAAGTAGTAGGAGATATCCACGTGTTCAAGGACTAACGAAATTTAATGGACTAATGTGGGTATGGTATTGTTTACAAGCATTAACTTATTATACTGTACAATATTCATACTGTGGAGCATTTAATGTGGATATAACATAGGATGTAAACGTACTTTATAGGGGTTATTACTTGCTTATAGGCATGTATGTATTAATTTAATGTGGCATAAGCATTTTACAGTTTATGAACTATTAATCATAATGTGCATGGTAATTTTTTTTTGGAGGGGGAGAGTTTAAGACTAAGCCTGATGAAACAGTTTAAATTTATTAAGTCTCCCAAGTACAGGGAATACTTTAAGAATTCCAGCTTTGGGGGTTGGAAGTAGGATTGTGTTCTTTCCCTGAATGCTTTAAGAAGATAAAAACTTCGTCTTAGGTTTACAAGACCTATATAATCCTTATACTATTAAAGCAGTCTTCATTTAAGTATTTTATTATCAATTAATCCAACAATTGAGAGAAAGAGAAGGATAATAGAAAAATAGACAATGGATGAGATTTGTCCAATAATAATAAAGGGTGGTTCTACTGGTTGTCCTCCAATTCAGGTTAGAATAAATAAATCTGAGACTAAAATTCAAAATAGGATTTGGCTAATAGGTCAGAATATTAATCCACGTCGGTTAGATGTATGGAGGAGTGGGAATAGGGCAAGGACTAGGATTGATAGGATCAGGGCAATTACTCCTCCTAGATTATTTGGAATGGAGCGCAGAGTAGCATAGGCGAATAGTAAATATCATTCTGCTTTAATATGAGCTGTTGTATTGAGTGGGTTAGCTCGTATATAATTATCTGGATCTCCTAAGGCAATTGTGAAGAATAAAACGATCATAAAGAAGAAGGCTAGCAATGCTACACCTCCTAATAGATCTTTGAACGAGTAGTAAGGATGGAATGGAATTTTATCTAAATCAGACAGGATGCCTAGTGGATTATTAGATCCTGTTTCATGAAGAAATAAAAGATGAACTATGGATATTGCTGCAATAATTAATGGTAGAATGAAATGGAACGAAGAAACGAGTTAAAGTAGCTTTATCAACTGAAAACCACCCTGAAATTCACTCTTACTAGGTCTGAGCCAATATAAGGGATTGCAGATAATACATTGGTAATTACAGTGGCTCCTCAAAATGACATCTGTCCTCATGGAAGTACATATCCTATAAAGGCTGTAGCAATTACTAGAAATAGATGAATAATTCCGATATGTCAGGTTTCTTTGTAGAGGTATGAGCCGTAATAAATACCTCATCCGCTGTGCAGATAAAGACAAATGAAGAATAATGATGCTCCGTTAGAGTGTATATATCGGATTAATCAACCATAGTTAACATCTCGGCAAATATAGGCAACTGAAAAAAATGCCGTGAGTGTATCAAATGTGTAGTGCACAGATAAGAATAAGCCAATAGAAATTTGGATAATTAAGCATACTCCAAGAAGGGATCCAAAGTCATCATCCTGAGATGTTAGAGGGAGTTGGAAGGTCAATGAAAGCGTGGTTTACTATTTTTATGAGAGGATGAGACTTTCGTATGATTGTCATTATAAACTGTTTTTATAGTTGAATTAACAATGATTTTTCATGTCATTGGTCATGGTTTAAGTCCATGTGAAAATTATGTCAAATTTACTTAACTTTAATCTTAATGGTTTTAGTTTTTGTTGGTGTGGCTGTTAAACCTTCACCTATTTTTGCAGGTGTAGGATTGATAGTGGGGCTGTTGGGTGTGGTCTAATAATTCTAAATGATAGCTCCTATAATGGTGTGATTGTATTTTTTATTTATTTAGGATGGATGTTAGTAGTATTTGGTTATACAACTGCTATATCAACTGATGAATATCATGAAACTTGAGGCTCAAATTTATGACTATGATTTTTACTATTATCAGGAATCTTACTAGAAGTCGTTTTAGTAACTACTGTTCTGCATGTTGAGGAGTTAGAAGGTGTAGCTGGATTATATAGTTTAGATGATATGTTAGCATTTGGTGAAGATGATGTATTAAAAGTTCGGGAGGATTCACTTGGGGTGGTGGCTAGTTATGGGAGTTGAATTATAGTAGTTGGTGATTTAACTCTATAGCTGTTTATCTTATTATTGAAATTACTTGTGGCATTTAGTTAACAATAACTAGTAGAAGTAGGGTGGATAAGATGAATGATGAAAAATTAATAGGCCTTTATGATTTGACACAGAGCTAGAAGCAGATGTATTAATGGTAGCTAGAGTTTTAGGTATAATTTTTTCAGTTCATGTATACTCTATAGTTGATGTTGCTAATTTTTGGCTAAATGTGAGACCTATATTAGGAACAAGTCAATGTGTGATGGTTGGAAAAATCCTAGCAGGTTACAGAAGTTGAATGAATACGATTTTGATGTAACTTAAAATAAGATGATATAATGTTTAGTCTATTGCAGTTGCCCTACGATAGTTACTGTTAGAGCTGTTAATTTGATTATAATAGGCATAGTTATAGTTTGGGTGTTGGTAGGATTAATAAGTTGGAAAATAGGAAACCAGCAAAGATGCTTCCTATTAGAGGGCGTTTGATCGGATTAATTAGGCTTGGATTATTTTAATTGATGGAATTAATTGGCAAAAATTGTGGATGTCCTTTTAAAACGAAGAAAATAATTTGTGAGCTGTAGATAGCTGTAAAATATGTTGCAATTAGGGTGATGATTAGGGCCCAAGAATTAGTATATGACAGATTTATTGCTTCATTGATTAGGCCTTTTGAGTAAAATCCTTGTAAGGAAGGGTGTGCCAGTAAAAGCTAGGCTACCTACAATTAGAGCAGATGTTGTAAATGGGGCGATTCCTCCTATTTTTCGAATGTCTTGTTCATCGTTTAAGTTGTGGATAATTGAGCCAGAACATATAAGTAACATAGCTTTGAAGAATGCATGTGTACAGATGTGAAGAAATGATAAATAAGGCTGATTAATGCCTAGAGTTACTATTATCAAACCTAGTTGGCTTAAGGTACAGAATGCAATAATTTTTCTAATATCGTTTTGGGTCAGGGCACAGATTGCTGTGAATAAGGTTGTAATGGCCCCAATACATAAATTAGTGATATAATATTTGAGAGATGTGCTATAAACGCATAAAAATGAATTAGCAGAAAGATTCCTGCTACAACTATAGTACTAGAGTATAGAAGACCAGATACAGGTGTAGGACCTTCTATGGCAGATGGAAGCCATGGGTGTAAGCCGAATTGAGCGGATTTACCAGTAGCTGCTAGAATTAAACCCAGTAAGGGTAAGGCAGTTTCATTACTTATTAAAAAAATTTGTTGAAGTTCTCATGAACTACAGGTATTATAAAATCATGCTATAGATAAAATAAAGCCAATGTGTCCAATGTGGTTATAGATAATAGCTTGTAGAGCTGCAGTGTTAGCATCTGCTCGACAATACCATCATCCGGTTAATAGACAGGATATAATTCCTACACCCTCCCATCAATAAAGAGTTGGAACATATTATTAGCTGTGACTAGGATGATCATAGTGATGAGAAATATGAGGTAGGTCATAAATTGGTTTAGGTTTGGATCTGAATGTATATATCATGTAGAAAATTCTATGATGGACCAAGTGAGGAATAGGGCTATAGATAAAAAAAATAACAGCATAAAGATCTAACTTAAAGCTTATGTATAATTCTGTGGAGTGAATGGTTATTCAGTGATAATTACAGATGACTGTCTCTTTTTTTATATTCATGAATAGGAATAGTGTAATCAGACTAATAATGAAGGCTCATTTTATAGATTTAGTCATTTGATCAGGATACGTTACTGTTGGTTGACCCATTAAAACTTTTGTTAGGGGTTTTAGAAGAATAGCTAATATTAATATAAATGATTGGGTAATCATTATAGGTTACTTTATCTTGGATTTGCACCAAATTTTTGGCTCCAAAGGCCACTGGATTACCATTATCCTTAAAAAATTAAAAAGCCATACTTTTATATATGGGTGGAGGAGTTAGGAGCTCCTCTTTACTTTTTCGGGTAATTAAAAGAACTATAATTCTTTGTTTCTAGATTCACAGTCAATTGTTTTGTTTAAACTATAATGTAAACTAGAGTTTAAACTATAATTGTAGGGCCAAGAATAAGGCTTGGTGGAATTGTAAGAAGAATAACTGGCATTAAGTAAAGAAAAATTAAGGTATGTTCTCATGTTATCAATGGAGAGGAGGAGAGGAGAAGGCAGAGGAGGAAAAGGAGGCAGGGACACAGAGGAGCTAAGAAGAGAAGAGGGAGAATAATGTTTTCAAATGAAAAGGGGAACGAAACCCATTCTATTTTATTCTACAGGTAAGTCTGTTATTAAAACAGAACTAAAGGGGGGGGGCAGTCTTGAGGCTTGGACTCAGGGCCAGAGCACTGTCTCTGGGTTCTTTTTGCTCAAGGCTAACCCTCTGCCACTTCAGTCACAGCACCACCTCTGACCCTTTCTATATATGTCATGCTGAGGAATCGAACCCAGGGCTTCATGTATAAGAGGCAATGACTCTTGCCACTAGGCCATATTCCCTGCCCCTAGAAGAGTCCTTTTTCAGGAAATTTTAGATCATAAAATTGAGCCAGGTAGGGTAGCAAATTCAGGTAAGCCCCACAGTTGGTAGGATGAGGAAGGAAGATTGAGAGTTCAAAATAAGCTTGGTCTAATGTAGACATACAACATCTAGGGGACAGAGAAAAGACAGAAAAGAGGAGGGGAAGAGGAGGAGAGAGGATGGAGGGGGAGGAGGAAGGAAGGAGGGGGGGAAGGATAATATTGAGACTGGTAGGATGGTAAATGCAGGTAACCACAACAGTTGGGAGGCTGAGGCAAGAAGACAAATTTGGGACCATGCCCCCCCCCGGTCTAATGCAGCAATACAATGTCTGGAGAAAGAAAAAAGAGGAGGGGAGGGGAGGAGAAAAGAGAGGGAAATAGGAGAGAGCCACTTAAATGAGACACTAGGTGGCACAAGTGCAGTTTTCTTCAGTGTACTAATTCGTAAAAGCTGCTGGTCTAGAAGAATCCAACATCAACTGTATTTTGCATGTTAACAATCCAACACTTAGTCAAATAAAGCCAATCCTAGAAATAATGAAACACCAAAAATGTCCCTAAGAATCACCATCAACACAGGGGATTTGCACATATGAATCTGAAAAAGAATTAACAGTCATTTTTGCCACTGTTGAACAATCAATGACATACAATTTATGGAGATTCAACAGTTAGTTGCATCTCCTTCCATGTTCACATGTTTGGACCATGTGTCTCTCAGGTTATTCAGTGGTCTGTTCTTTTGTTATTGTCCGTCGGGGGATGTACTTGAGCCAGTGCCACTTCTGGTTTTCTGGCATTTAATTGGAGATAAGGGTCCCAAGCACCTTCCTGCCTGGGCTGGGTTTGAGCCATGATCCTCAGATCTCAGCCTCCAGAGTAGCGAGATTCATTGGTGTGAGCCACTGGTGCCTGGCTCTATTCTTGATTTATTGACACTCTGGACTTAGGAATAAATGGGTGCTTTGTCTGACGAGTTTTGCAGCTTACGTTTGGAATCTTAGGTTTGTACTGATTTCCTTTAAAGGATTTCAATTTATCGAACTTTTCTTTTAATGGCTTGTAGATTTTCTGTCACCCATGATAGCACCTACTAATCTCCGGGCTTCAGCTTTATCCAGCCCAAGCATCATGGTGGCCTTTCCAGCCTGAGTCTACAATGCTCAGTGCATGCCTGGGACACCCCACTCTCTACCATCAAACAACCCTCGTGTTGATCAAGGGTGGCCCATGCTTCTGTTGCTTCAACGGCGACAATGTCTGATCCTCAGATGTGCCTAAAGTGTCATCTCAAAACCCAAGACTGGGGCTGAGAATGTGGCTTAGTGGTAGAGTGCTTGCCTAGCATGCATAAAGCCTTGAGTTCGACTCCTCAGTACCACATAAACAGAAAAGCCGGGAAATGGTGCTGTCGTTAAAGTGGAGGAGTGCTAGCATTAAGCAAAAAGAAGCTCAGGGACAGCTCCCAGGCCCAGAGTTCAAGTACCAGGAGTAAACAGCCAGTCCTCATGGCATTCTTTATGGCTAAAATGTGTGTTTTGCCAAGTCTCATTCTGCATCCTGCCACATAGCAGCAATTGAGGCCCCAAGTATCTGTGTGGCTACTTAGATGGAGTCCCTGTCTGGAACTGCGCACTAATGAGCATAAGGAATAGCTGTCAGGGTCTGAGAGGCCATTTGCCTGTTGACACCATGGCATTTTCAAGTCCCTCCATCGCCCAGTATTATCTTGGAGCAGGGCCAGCCAGGGTCTGGTAGCTTCATTCCCAGCCACACTGGGTGCTCAGCTCATAAACTATACCCAGTGGCCATGTTTTCATAACAGATCCTTGTCACCTTCTCCCTGATGCCCCCTCATATGATTGTGATTCAATGATTAGAGTGTCTTAGAACTTTGACGGACAGTGATGCCAATGTCAGAATGTTTTTGAATGGGTGTCACTTCTTCAGGGGAGGGAGTGTCATTCAAGCCACTTTTCTACATTGGGCCATACTTCCAGATACTACACTCAAAATTCCAAGTGTATGTACTCCATGTTTTCTGCTGATACTAGACACATTTTGCCCTCAAAGTACTTACAGGCAGAAGAAGTCAACAGGCAACAAAGGATGGGCATTCTGGAACTACTCCCCAGGGAAGCAGGATCCTATATAGGCGACAGGGGAAGAACAAAACAGAAAGTCACACAGGAGGTCCTTACTAGAAAACTTGAATAAAACCAGTCTTAAGGAAATGACTGGGTTATATTAAAGGGTGAGGTTCAGGGCTGGGGATATAGCCTAGTGGCAAGAGTGCCTGCCTCGGATACACGAGGCCCTAGGTTCAATTCCCCAGCACCACATATACAGAAAACGGCCAGAAGCGGCGCTGTGGCTCAAGTGGCAGAGTGCTAGCCTTGAGCGGGAAGAAGCCAGGGACCATGCTCAGGCCCCGAGTCCAAGGCCCAGGACTGGCCAAAAAAAAAAAAAAAAGGGTGAGGTTCAGTGTTGAGTTGCTTGCCTAGGTTGTGGGAGGCCCTGAAACAATAAATTTTACATTCACCAAAAAGAAACTTATATGCTTTCTATGCTGAACAAAATGTGTGTAAGACCTATATAATAAAAATAAAATATTTTCCACACAGCCCCTCAGCCCCTAACTCACAATCACAGAGCAGTACATGACCAAAAGCAGAAATGAATACATACCAAAGAGTCAGAGGCTTGGGCAGGGGCCTAGGGTCACTGAAATTGTTCTCATCAGCGCCAACATATGAAGCATTAAAAGATAAGTTGCCCTTCCTCACACATGCCTTCACCTCCTTCTCCAGGCCCCAGGATGGATATTAAAGTATAAATGAAAACTTTATGCAGACTTGTTCTAATGGGGCCATCCACACTGTTCTACCTTGGGCTATAGAGCCAGAACCTCTATTCAGGATTCCAAGCTTCCAGGCTCTACACATTTTATTCTGACACCCTGTGCATTTTCTCTCCAAAATGCCTACAAAGGCAGCATAAAAAGAACCAGGGCTAAGAGCTGAGGTACTTGCCTAGCTTGTAGAAGGCCCTGGAACACAATACCACTGGAACTCACAAAAAAGAAAGTGAAATAGTTTTGTAGGCCTAATAAAATGTGGCTCACTCCTGTCATCCTAGCTACTCAGGAGGCTGAGACAAGAGGATCCAGGTTCAAAGCCAGCTCAGGCAGGAAAGCTCATAAGACTGTTATCTCCAATGACCCACTAGAAAACCAGAAGTGGTGCTGTGGCTCAGGTGGTAGAGCACTAGACTTCAACTGAAGACCTCAAGGACAGAACCCAGGCACAGAAATCATATCCCACATTCGGCAAAGAAAAAAATTTTAAATAAAAGTTTAAAAATAAATGTGTAGGCGCCAGCAACCACACAGGAAGATAGCGGTACAGAGTCCAAAATCCGTAATATTTGTGTGTCTAGGTAACATTTGCCAGTAACCAATCGTGGAAACAGTTTTCAGAAAACTTGTAGCAGACCAAAATGTTTCAGATAATTGGGCAATTGACAGCAGTGCTGTTTCCAACTGGAACGTGGGTCGTGCCCCAGATCCAAGAGCTATGAGCTGCCTAACAAATCATGACATTAGCACAGCCCATAAGGCAAGACAGGTCACCAAAGACAAAGTAATCAAGTTAAAAACTGCAAAGCTAAAATTGAACTACTTGGCATCTATGATCCACAAAAGCAACTCATGATTGAAGATCCCTATAATGGAAACGACTCCAACTTGTAGCTGGTGTATCAGCAGTGACTCCGGTGTTGCAAGGCCTTCCTAGAGAAGGCACACTAGGTTAGCACTGCCCACAGCCAAGCCAACAACTCGCCCACTAATCCTTTGCATAAGTGTAGAAGCTTTCCTTAGCCCCAGCCCCTGTTGTTTCTTCAGCTGACTTACTCTTAAAAATAATTGTAGGTGACAAATTAGTTTTATTTACCCAAGAAGTTAATTAACTTCTCATTTTCTCCTGATTACCAAACAGTGGAACAAGGAAATAGGGAAGAACAAAATACAACCCTGTGAAGTAATAATGACCTGAGCTCAGGAAGACCTGGACAGTATGGCCTACCTGGCATGTTGAATGCCTAGCACTGCCCAGTGCTACTGCTTACCTTGTACCTTGCTGACCTGGGCTCTTATAGAGTCACAATAGCTCTACTGATAGCAGCTCCTCTGCTCTCAGAAACGTTTTAACTCAATTTACTCATGGAGCACACTTGTATGTTTGAGATAGAAGCAAGGAATGGTGGTGCCTGTAAATCCAGCACTAGGGAGGCTGAAGCAGAAGGCCAGCCTGGGCCTCAAACATGCCTCAAAATACAAAATAAAAAGACAAAATAAGAGGAAGACGGGTGGAATAAATCTTTAGTATTCTTACTACTTGTTGCTTTGTATTTAGTTTATTTCATGGGAGTCAACTTATTTGCTCCAAATTAAGCCACTTTAAGAATAGAATTCTAGGGGCTGGGGATATGGCCTAGTGGCAAGAGAGCTTGCCTTGTATACATGAGGCCCTGGGTTCGATTCCCCAGCACCACATATACAGAAAACGGCCAGAAGTGGCGCTGTGGCTCAAGTGGCAGAGTGCTAGCCTTGAGCAAAAGGAAGCCAGGGACAGTGCTCAGGCCCTGAGTACAAGGCCCAGGACTGGCCAAAAAAAAAAAAAAGAATTGAATTCTATATTGAAAGTACACTTGTATGCAGGTTACCTTCCGTCAGTGGAGAGAATGTTTTCCATACACATCAACTCAAGTGTCCAACCAAAACTGACCAATCATGAAGTTTTAAAAATTGCAGGGTGCAGTCACCAACCTCTGCCCCAGATTCAGGGAGCCTCTTCTAGCCCCTGGCTCTCTCAGCAGTCCCGCTTCCCTCTCCTACCAAACCTTCCCACTGTGCAGCACAACCTGCCCATGTAAGCACAGAGATCTTCTGCTGAAACCAGAGACCTGAGGGAGGCCCTGCTAAAGATCTTCCCTGACTCCAAGCAGAGGCTGAAAATCGACCAGATCTTGGTGGCCTATCCATACATGAAAGATCTGAATGTCATCAATGCCATGATGTTGGACTGAAGGTGGTGCTGAGAAGCTTGAGCTCAGGGCCCACTGATAACACTTGAGCTGACTGCCACCTGCGGTGGGAAAAATAATGTGAAGAAACCTTTTCTCCAGTGTAACCAGTTATATTGTACAGGGAAAAGAAAAAAAAATGTTTTGTGTATACAAAAATCTGGATTTTCAAAGACAGCTTTTATATAAAATGCTGCTATTACAGATTTAACATTTTCTATAAAAGGAAAGTATACATTTTCAGCCTGTTCAGAACTGTTTAATAGCAGTTACTCTTCAGCGTACTTACGTTTTTATGTTTTTTAAACTATTTACCTTAAAGTTGAAGATATATTAGTAAATGGATATGGTAGCCTTTCTAAAATAATAATGAGTCATTTTCTTAAAAAAAAAATTACAGGGTGCCATTAGGTTGGTGTGCTGTAATAATATGTTAGTAACTATTCTTTCATCAGCATTTAGAAACTTCCAGACAAACAGGTAATTCTGGTGTACCATCAATTAGCTCACCTCAAATTATAAGGATATTTCAGAAAATACTATTTTCAAAATAAACAACTATGGAGTTATATAAGATAAAAAAATAAATAAACGTGTATAAGACCTATATGATAAAAATGAAAATCTTTTTTCTGCAAATCCTACAGCTTGAAATAAGAGTCTAGGCACTGTCCCTGAGCTTCTTTTGCTCAAGGGGAGTAGTACTCTACCACCTAAGCCACAGCACCACTTCCTGCTTTTTCTGTGTATGTGGTACTGAGGAATCAAACATAGGGTTTCACGAATGCTAGGCGAGCTACCCTACCACTAAGCCACATTCCCACCCCGAAATATCTTTTTGCACTGGTCCTGGGGCTTGAACTCAGGCATGAGCACTCTACCACTTGAGACACAGCTCTGCTTCTACTAGAGGTTTTTTGTTTTTGCTGTATCACCAATCAACAGATCTTGGCCTCCTGAGTACATAGGATTACAGGCATCTGGAAAAAACATTGTCAACACATCCCCTCCACCCTAACCTCTGTGCCCTATGCAAGACCTAGATTGAGGTGTATATTCTCCTAACCAAGATTTGTTGGAGTCCACTGAGGCCATCCTACATTGGACTGGACACCTAGATCCAACACCTACCATTCCAATCCTCAACACTTAGGCCTCTCCTCTGTTGAGTGGGATCAGAGCATGGCTGATGGAAGGAAAAACAGGAAAAGGCCATTTAGACCACACTTTCTGCTCCTGTCTTCTGCTACCTCCATCCAGCTCCTAATGTGACAGATCTCACGCCAGGCATGGGGGCAGTGATGGGACACGACTCAGTATAAAGGTGCTTGCCTGGCTGGCGAGGCATGCTCCAAAAACTAGACAAAATACTTCGGTATGCCAAGTAAAATGTGGAATAAACAAGACAGGCAGGCTGACCTTCTCCACACACTTTCACAAATACTCCCACAACCATGCCCTGAGCCTGCTCAGACTGAAAGCACCATCTAAAGTCTCTGCAGTGACTGGGAGGTGAATCCAGAAGCCTGGTTTGGGCATGTTATAATGTAAATTATCAGAGAAACCACATTTTGAAGGATCAAATCTTGGAGTCTTTATAAGAATGCTAGCAGTCTATGGGCAGCCAATTGTTACAAAGGCCTGCTGCCCCCAAATATATTTATCAATGTTAGGAAACAGGCCAGAGAAGAAAGAAAAAACAAAAACTATACTAACAAACCAACTGAGCTCCAAGAGCTGATTTGGGACACCATATTGACCAGAGATAAGCCAGGAGACAACACAGGATGCAAACATGGAGATGTGTGGTATGGTGTAATGGCACCTGTGCTTGTCTGGGCCTAAATAAGGTAAAGTCAGGGGACAGAGTAATAGGAAGCTCCTATTCCCAAGCCCTAGACTGACAGGTTCAGTCACCTATAAGAGAAGTGCTCACCCCTGTCTCCAGGAATTCAGGCACAACTATCACCTGGAGGTCAGAATTCCCTCCCTCTACCATGAAGTCAAGATGCCAGACCCTACAATTCAACGTGTGTGACCAAGATGGTGCCGGCCAGACCTGACTTCCCTCCTGTAGGGCTTGGGCACCCTAAAGCCACCACAAGAATAGCACAAGCAAGCAAGCAGGGAGACGGGCCACGCTCCTCCACACACACTGTCACACCCACCCCATGCCCACGCCCTGGGCCGCACCTGACAGGACGCTCCGCTTCGTTGGCTGCGCTTGGATAGTCTCCCAGAGTCGCCTCAAGGTCGGCAGGAGGTGCTCCAGGCAGCTCTCCATGGGCCTTGGATCTGCTGACTCCGGCTCTCCTCCCACCCACAACTCGGCTGCCCGGCCTCCATTGTCCACAGGCCCGGAGCTCTGGCCTCCTCTGTACGCAGGCCCCTGCTCTCCTCTTGTCCTCTGTCCTCAAGCCCAGCCCTGCTCTCCTCTAGCCTGCAGACCTGCGAGTCCAGCATGCAGCACTAGGCTCTTGAGGCTGCGGCGTTCCCGAGCCTCAGGTCCCTTTCCCGGAAGTCCCACTCTAGCAGGGTAGAGGCAGAGGTTCAGGTCCCCTACACGTGGGGCGGGGCCTCTCCCAAGCTCTGCACTGGGGCAGGGCAGGGCTGTGTGGGCACTGTGGGGCGGGGCACAGACACTGTCAGGGGTGAGGATCTCCACATTTGGGGCTAGGACTGTCGACCCTCGACCTGTGCAAATGCACTTGTCCTCACCATCCCCAAAACCATTGCCCTCAGGGCCACGTGTTCGGGCCGGGCACTCACCCCACGGGGCCTTGCTACATTGGACTGGACACCTAGATCCAACACCTACCATTCCAATCCTCAGCACTTAGGCCTCTCCTCTGTTCAGTGGGATCAGAGCCATGGCTGATAGAAGGAAAAACAGGAAAAGGCCATTTAGACCACACTTTCTGCTCCTGTCTTCTGCTACCTCCATCCAGCTCCTAATGGGACATCTCAGGCCAGGCCTGGGGGCAGTGATGGTCTACTGAGACCACCAGGAGACACGACTCAGTATAAAGGTGGTTGCCTGGCTGGCAAGGCATGCTACAAAAACTAGACAAAATACCTTGGTACGCCAAGTAAAATGTGGAATAAACAAGAGAGGCAGGCTGAACTTCTCCACACACTTTCACAAATACCCCCACAACCATGCCCTGTGCCTGCCTAAACTGAAAAGACCATCTAAAGTCTCTGCAGTGACTGGGAGCTGGAGCCAGAAGCCTGGTTTGGGCCTGACAGGAGGCTCCTCTTCTTTGGCTGTGCTCAGATGGTCTCCCGGAGTAGCCGCAAGGTCGGCAGGCGCAGTGCTCCCAGGCTGCTCTCCGCGGGCCTGGGCTCCTCAGACCTCGGCTCTCCTTCCGCCAACAGCTAGGCCGCCTGGCCTCCATTCTCCACAGGCCAGGGGCTGAGGCCTCCTCTGTCCGCAGGTCCCTACTCACTTCCTGTCCTCCTTCCTCAGGCCCGGGGCACCGCTCTCCTCCTGCCTGCGGGCCTGTGGATCACGCCTGTGGCAGCTCACCTGCACAAGTCACTCCTAGCAGTGGCTTTCCGGCACCTCGGCTCCCTTTCCTGGAAGTCCCGCCCTCCCAGGGTGGAGCCAGAGGTTCTGGTCCTCTCAACATGGGGCGGGGCCTCGTGGAAGGCATAGGGCGGGGCTGTGACACCACCAGGGGCGGGGCCGTGGCGATGGCATGGGAAGGGGCCACAAAGCCACCAGGGGCGGGGCTGTGTGGGCACTGTGGGGCGGGGCCCAGACACGGTCAGGGGTGAGGATCTCCACATTTGGGGCTAGGACTGTCGACCCTTGACCTGTGCAAATGCACTTGTCCTGGACATAGCCAAAGCCATTGCCCTCAGGGCCACCAGTTCGGGCCGGGCCCTCACCCCGTGGGGCCTTGCCCTCACACCAGGCCTGGCGTTCAGACCAGGCCTTCACTGTCCCCACCCCGCCGCTGAGGTGCAGCTCTTCTCTGGCCTTACAGTGTGCATGCTTGTATGGGGACGGGAGGACAGGACTCAGGGCTCCCGCATGCAAGGCAGCAATCCACCTGGAGCCAGTGCTCCCGCGTGATGGAAGGGGATGGTGACACCATGGGTGGCATGTGCGGGGAGGCCTGTATATCAGTAATGTGCTAGCAGTGCCCTGACCCCTAACACAACCCCGCCACCCTCGCCGCAACCCAATCCAACCCTGACCCCTGACCCAGGTCCCAGGAAGGACATGAAACGAGGAGGCCAGGGGCCTGGGTAAGGCATGAGTTCTCCAGAGAATGTTCTAATGGGGTCCATCCACACTGTTCTACCTTGAGCTATAGAGCCAGAACCTCTATTCATGATTCCAAGCTTCCAGGCTCTACACATTTTACACAGAAACTCTGTGCATTTTCTCTCCAAAATGCCTACAAAAGCTAGAAATCATGAAAACCAAAGGCGGCATAAAAACAACCAGGGCTAAGAGCTGTGGTACTTGCCTAGCTTGTGCAAGGCCCTGCAACACAATACCACTGGAAATCACTAAAAAGAAAATTAAATACTTTTGTGTGCCTAATAAAATGTGGCTCACTCCTATCATGCTAGCTACTCAGGAGGCTGAGACAAGAGGATCCAGGTTCAAAGCCAGCTCAGGCAGGAAAGTTCATAAGACTGTTATCTCCAATGCCACACTAGAAAACCAGAATTGGTGCTGTGGCTCAGGTGGTAGAGCACTAGTCTTCAACTGAAGACCTCAAGGACAGAACCCAGGCACAAATTTCAGGCCCCGCATCCGGCAAAGAAAAAAATTTTAAATAAATAAAAGTTTAAAAATAAATGTGTGTGGGGCTGGGGATATGGCCTAGTGGCAAGAGTGCTTGCCTCGTATACATGAGGCCCTAGGTTCGATTCCCCAGCACCACATATACAGAAAATGGCCAGAAGTGGCGCTGTGGCTCTAGTGGCAGAGTGCTAGCCTTGCGCAAGAAGAAGCCAGGGACAGTGCTCAGGCCCTGAGTCCAAGGCCCAGGACTGGTCCAAAAAATAAATAAATAAATAAATAAATAAATAAATAAATAAATAAATAAATAAATAAATAGATGTGCGTAAGACCTATATGATAAAAATGAAAATCTTTTTCTTGCCAATCCTGGAGCTTGAAGTCAGGGTCTAGGCACTGTCCCTGAGCTTCTTTTGCTCAAGGGTAGTACTCTACCACTTGAGCCACAACACCACTTCCTGCTTTTTCTGTGTATGTGGTGCTGAGGAATCAAACAGAGGGTTTCATGAATGCTAGGGGAGCACCCTACCACTAAACCACATTCCCACCACAAAAAATCTTTTTGTGCTGGTCCTGGGGCTTGAACTCAGGCATGAGCACTCTACCACCTGAGACACAGCTCTGCTTCTACTAGAGGTTTGTTGTTGTTATTGGTGGTAAAGAACCTCATGGACTTTCCTACCAGGGCTGGTTTCGAACTGCAATCAACAAAGCTTGGCCTCCTGAGTACATAGGATTACAGGCATCTGGAAAAAACATTTTCCACACATCCCCTCCACCCTAACCTCTGTGCCCTATGCAAGACCTCGGGGTCTTGGGGTTGATGTTCTAATAACCAAGATTTGTTGAGGTCCACTGAGCCCATCCTACATTGGACTGGACACCTAGATGCAACACCTACCATTCCAATCCTCAGCACTTAGGCCTCTCCTCTGTTCAGTGGGATCAGAGCCATGGCTGATGGAAGGAAAAACAGGAAAAGGCCATTTAGACCACACTTTCTGCTCCTGTCTTCTGCTACCTCCATCCAGCTCCTAATGTGACAGATCTCACGCCAGGCATGGGGGCATTGATGGCCCACTGAGACCACCACGGGACATGACTCAATATAAATGTGCTTGCCTGGCTGGCAAAGCATGCTCCAAAAACTAGACAAAATACCTTGGTATGCCAAGTAAAATGTGGAATAAACAAGAGAGGCAGGCTGACCTTCTCCACACACTTTCACAAATACTCACACAAACATGCCCTGAGCCTGCTCAGACTGAAAGCACCATCTAAAGTCTCTGCAGTGACTGGGAGTTGGATCCAGAAGCCTGGTTTGGGCATGTTATAATGTAAATTATCAGAAAAACCACATTTTGAAGGATCAAATCTTGGAGTCTTTATAAGAATGCTAGCAGTCTATGGGCAGCCAATTGTTACAAAGGCCTGCTGCCCCCAAATATACTTATCACTGTTAGGAAACAGGCCAGAGAGGAAAGAAAAAACAAAAACTATACTAACAAAACAACTGAGCTCCAAGAGCAGATTTGGGACACCATATTGACCAGAGATAAGCCAGGAGACAGGACACAGGATTCAACACGGAGATGTGTGGTATGGTGTAATAGCACCAGTGCCTGTCTGGGCCTAAATAAGGTAAAACCAGGGGACAGGGTAATAGGAAGCTCCTATTCCCAAGCACTGGACTGACAGGTTCAGTAACCTGTAAGGGAAGTGCTCACCCCTGTCTCCAGGAATTCAGGCACAACCATCACCTGGGGGTCAGATTTCCCTCCCTCTAACATGAAGAAGTGTTGCCAGACCCTACAATTCAACATGTGTGTGGCCAAGATGGCGCCAGCCAGACCTGACCCCCTTAATTGAGGGCTTAGCCACCCTGAAGCCACTGTAGGAAGGGCACAAATGAACAAACAAGAGAGGAAGGCCACACTTCACACACAATCACACCCCACACCCATGTTCTGTGCCTCAAAGTGCAAGCCAAAAGCTCGACAATGACTACAGCCACCTTCAGAGGCCTGATTTGGGGACTGGCCTCACCCAAACCACTTTAGGAGAAGCAGACCGTATTTCTCCACACTATCCCTCAACGTATCCACGCCCTGGGCCTGCATAGACTGAAAGTGCCAGCTAAAAGCCAGCTCCTGAAGCCTGGTTTGGGGACTGGCCTCACCAAAGCCACTTCAGGAAGGACACAAACAAACACAGAGAGGCAGGCAGGCAGGCAATAAAAACCAACACCCACGCCATGGGCCTGCCAGGATTGAAAGCACTGGCTAAAAGCTCTGCACTGACTGGGAGCAATATCCAGAAGACTGGTTTGAGGCCTAGCCTCACCGAAGCCAACAGGAGAGGCAGGCCATGCTTCTCCACACACATTCACAAGCACCCCATACCCATGCTGTGGGCCCCACCTGCCAGGAAGCTCGGCTTACTTAGCTCTGCTTGTCTTCTGGAGCTGCCTTGGTGGACCTGGGTCCAGCCTTTTCCACACACAAGCGGCATCTGCACACGCAGTCCTCCAGGCTTCCTCACACAGAAAAGTGGCTGATGCCTGATAGGACAGGTGTACGAAGGCCAACCCATCAGCAAACCACAGTGAGCCTGACCAGCTTTGTAGGCCTGACCCAACTAGAGGACCCTCAGAGAAAGGAGCTCTTCCTAGCCTCCTGGCATGTCTGTTTGTTCCAGGCAGAAGGGACCTAAACCAATCCAGCGCCCAAGCCACATCCCTTGACCTCTCACTTCCTCCCCTTGCCTCTCCCTTCTCCTTCCATGTTGCCCCATAAGCCCAGTCCTTTCACTTCTCATTTCCTTGCCCTCACTCCTCCCCTCTCCTGCAGTGATGACCCAAAGCCTCACCCCTGCACCTCAGGCACAACTCCTCTACCCACTTTCACAGCCAGCCTCAACCATTGCCTGGGCCTGCCAAGACAGAAAACCACAGCTAAAAGGATTGGCACTGAAGAAGCCAGCTCCAGAGGCCTGCTTTGAGGCCTAGCCTCAACCAAAGCCACTTCAGGAAGGACACAAACAAGCAAACAGGAAGGAGAGGCCGCACTCCTCCTCACACTTTCACACCCACCCCACAACTGTGGCCTGGGCCTGACAAGACTAAAAGCACCAGCTAAAATCTCTGCACTGACTCGAAGCCGGCTCCAGAGGCCTGGTTTGAGGCCTAGCCTCACCTAAGCCACTTCAGGAAGGGCACAAATGAGCAAACGGGAGAGGCAGGATGCGCTCCTCTACACAATTTCACAAACACCACACAACCACAGCCTGGGCCTGCCACAACTGAAACCACCAGATAAAGGATAGGCAGACACTGACTGGAAGCTGACTCCGGAGGCCTGGTTTGATGCATACCCTCACCGAAGGCACTTCAGGAAGGACACAAACAAGTACACAGGAGGGGCAGGCCACGATTCTCCACACACTCTCACACCCACCCAACAACTGTGGCCTGGGCCTGCCAAGACTAAAAGCACCAACTAAAAGCTCGGCACTGACTCAAGGCCGGCTCCAGAGGCCTGGTTTTAGGCATAGCCTCACCAAAGCCACATCAGGAAGGGCACAAACAAGCAAGCGGGAGAGGCAGGCCATGCTTCTCCACACACTTTCACAGCTCCCCACACCCATGCCCTGAGCCCCACTGCCACATAGCTCTACTTGTCTTCCAGAGTTGCCTCAAAGTCAGCTTGGTGCACCTAGGTCAGGCCTTCGCCACACACAAGCCGCATCTGCGAATGGTCAGTGTTCCTCCAGCTTTCCCCACACAAACAAGGGTATGGTGTCTGATAGGACAGGTGTACATAGGCCCAGAAACAACACCAAACCACAGTGAGCCTGACAGCTTTGTAGCCCCAAAGCAAAAGATGGGGGCTACTGGAAGGACTACTAGTCCAAGGCAGAACCGAAATAAACCAGTCCACTGCCAGGGCCACGGCCCTTACTTCTCACTTCCCTCCTGCTTTCTCTGCCCCTCTTGTACTGTAAGGCCCCGTAAGTCCTGCCCCTGCACCTCTAGCTTCCTTGCCCTAGCCCCTCCCCTCTCTAGCTGTGATGGCCATAAGCTCCAGCCCTGCACCTCTAGCTTCCTGGCTCTTGCTATGCCTCTCTTGTGCTCTGACACCCCATAAGCCTCGACCCTGCACCTCTAGCTTCCTGAGGCCCCACCTGCTGCCCTGCCTGCCTAGCAGAAGGCCTTTGCTCCAACCCAGGGCCTGGTGCAGGACACTCCACAAGCCTTCAGGGTCTGTCCTGCACCTAGAACTATCAACCCACTGGCACAAGCAGGCTTAAGGGGACACCTGCTAGGGATAGCGGCTAGGGGCATCACATGGTAATTTCCATTCAGCCCATATTACTGTCACAATCAGACTTGGCAGATAAGGGGGCCAGGGGAGGGAGAACAGAGAGAAGGACAGACAAGACCAGAGAGCAAAACAAAACAAGAATAAACAGGCTGGGTTTTTATTGATGTTTACATATTATTCTGTTTTCCAGGTAGAGGGGGGAAATACCTTTGTTATCACATGGGTCTCTGTTAGACCTTTACGGCAATCTACTTGGTGAAGGATGAATTTAAATTAAAACATTCAAACTTCTCCTGACTTCATCAACCAGTATTTCCTTCAAAAATTTAAAGCGGGGAGGCAGGCAAACAGCCATGGAAAACAATGGCCAAAAATTCATAGGCAACAAGTGCTATCTTCACAAAAAGCTACCATCCAACATTAGTTTATTTGTAGCTTCATGCTCCCTCATAAACTACAAAAGTGAATTAAAAACCTGGACTCTCCCTCTCCCTCCCTGCCTTCTTCCTTCCCTCACTCTGACCTCATCCCTGCTTGCCCAAATAATACTCTAGAAACAGAATAAAGAGATCTTTAAAGATGAAATTCATGCTGGAAAACACAGAGACAAAATAACACACACACACACACACACACACACACACACACACACTTAGACAAAATGAAGCCAGAATATGGGGTGAAACTCAAACAGTGCAGCACAATCTTCAGTAGAAAAGCTAAAGAACAGCACCCAAGTCCTAAATTCAATCCCTATTAACAGCGCGCGCACGCGCGCACACACACACACACGCACACACACACACACAACTAAGGAAAAAAACACTGTTCCACACACATACATGTCACACCTGTCATTTCCCAAGTAAACAGCAGAGGGCGCCCTAGCACTTGGGACAGCACCACAGAGCCCAACTCTGACTATGTATGGACAATTTCCACAGGTTCCTACTGATATTCTCTTGGGAGCCTTCTCACTGAAGCACTGAGGGAGTCATTGAGCATAGGGCAGAGTCCAACTGTTAGAGAAATACCTAAAGGTAGAATGAATGGGTCACAGCATAAGATATCTGTTTTTGAGCCTGGTAGGGTGGAAAATGCAGTTAACCCCAACAGTTGGGAAGCTGAGGCCGAAGAATACAAGTTCGAGACCGGCCTGGTCTATTGCAGCAATACAACGTCTGGAGAAAGAAAAATGAGAAGGGGAGGAGAGAAGAGAGGGAAAGGGGAAAGGAGAGAGCCACTGTTTTCTTCAGCATACTAATTCATAAAAACAGCTGGTCTAGAAAAATCCAACATCAACTGTATTCTGCATGGTAACATTCCAACACTTACTAAAATAAAGCCAATCCTAGAAATAATGAACCAATAAAAATGTCCCTAAGAATCACCATCAACACAAGGGATTTGAACATATGAATCAGAAAAAGAATAAACAGTCAACGTGTGCCACTGTTGAACAATCAATGACATACAATTTATGGAGATTCAACAGTTAGTTGCATCTCCTTCCATGTTCACATGTTTGGACCATGTGTCTCTCAGGTTATTCAGTGGTCTGTTCTTTTGTTGTTGTCCATAGTGGGCTGTCCTTGAGCCAGTGCCACTTCTGGTTTTCTGGCATTTAATTGGAGATAAGGGACTCAAGGACATTCCTGCCTGCGCTGGCTTTGAGCCATAATCCTCAGATCTCAGCCTCCTGAGTAGCGAGGATTACTGGTGTGAGCCACTGGTGCCTGGCTCTATTCTTGATTTATTGACACTCTTTACTTAGGAATTAATTTTTGCAGCTCAGATTTGGATTCTTAGGAGGTTGATACTGATTTCCTTTAAAAGATTTCAATTTATCAAGACTTTCTGTTAAAGACTTGTGGATTTTCTGTCACCCCTGATAACACCTACTAATCTCCAGGGTTCAGTCTTATCCAGCCGAAGCATCATGGTGGCCTTTCCAGCCTGAGTCTACAGTGCTCAGTGCATGCCTGGGACACCCCATTCTACCATCAGACAACCCTCGTGTTGATCAAGGGAGGCCCATGCTTCTGTTGCTTCAACGGCGACAGCGTCTGATCCTCAGATGTGCCGAAAGTGTCATCTCAAAACCCCGGACTCGGGCTGAGAATGTGGCTTAGTGGTAGAGTGCTTGCCTAGCACGCATGAAGCCTAGAGTTCGACTCCTCAGTACCACATAAACAGAAAAGCCCGGAAATGGTGCTGTGGTTAAAGTGGTACAGTGCTACCATGAAGCAAAAAGAAGCTCAGGGACAGCTCCCAGGCCAAGTTCAAGTACCAGGAGTAAACAGCCAGTCCACATGGCATTCTTTATGGCTAAAATGTGTGTTTTGCCAAGTCTCATTCTGCATCCTGCCTCATAGCAGCAATAGAGGCCCCAAGTATCTGTGTGGCTACTTAGGTGGAATTCATGTCTGAAACTGTGCACAAATGAGCATAAGGGATAACTCCCAGGGTTTGAGAGGCCATTTGCCTGGTGACACCATGGCACTACTTCAGTATAGTTTTCAAATCCTTCCATCGCCCAGTACTACCTTGCAGGACGGACAGCCAGGGTCTGCGTGCTTCAGTCCCAGTGACACTGATTGCTGAGCTCCTAAATTAAACCCAGTGGCCATCTATCTTTTCATACCAGGTCCTTGTTACCTTCTCCCTGATGCCTCCTCATATGATTGTGATTCAATGATTAGAGGGTCTTAGAACGTTGACCTACAGTGACACCAACTTCAGAATGTTTTTGAATGGGTGTCACTTCTTCAGGGGAGGGGATGTCATTCAAGCCACTTTTCTACATTGGGCCATACTTCCAGATACTACACTCAAAATTCCAAGTGTATGTTCTCCATGTTTTCTTCAGATACTAGACACATTTTACCATCAAAGTACTTACAGTCAGAAGAAATCAACAGGCACCAAAGGATGGCCATGCTGGAACTACTCCCCAGGGAAGCGGGATCCTATACAGGTGACAGGGGAAGAACAAAACAAAGTCACACAGAAGCTCCTTACTAGAAAACTTGAATAAAACCAGTCTTAAGGAAATGACTGGGTTATATTAAAGGGGTGATGTTTAGTGTTGAGTTGCTTGCCTAGGTCGTGGGAAGCCCTGAAACACAATAAATTTCAAATTCACCAAAAAAAAAAATTTAAATGCCTTGGTATGCTGAACAAAATGTGTGTAAGACCTATGTAATAAAAATATTTTCCACACAGCCCCTCATCCCCTAACCCACAATCACAGAGCAGGACATGACCAAAAGCAGAACTGAATGCATAGCAAAGACTCAGAAGCTTGGGCAGAGGCCTAGGGTCACTAAAGTTGTTCTGATCAGCACCAACCTACCAACCAGTAAAAGATAAGCTGCCCTTACTCACACATGCCTTCACATCCTTCTCCAAGCCCCAGGATGGATATGAAAGTATAAATGAAAACTTGATGCAGACTTGAACAGAGGCCAGGGGCCTGGGCAAGGCATGAGTTCACCAGACCAGGTTTTAATGGGAGCCATCCACTATATCCTACCTTGAGCTATAGAGCCAGAACCTCTATTCAGAATTCCAAGCTTCCAGGCTCTACACATTTTATTCTGACACTCTGTGCACTCAATGCATTTTCTCTTCAAAATGCCTACAAAGGCTGGAAATCATGGAAACCAAAGGTGGCATAAAAACAACCAGGGGTAAGAGCTGAGGTACTTGCCTAGCTTGTGGAAGGCCCTGGAACACAATACCACTGGAACTCACAAAAAAGAAAGTGAAATACTTTTGCATGACTAATAAAATGTGGCTCACTCCTGTCATCCTAGCTACTCAGGAGGCTGAGACCAGAGGATCCAGGTTCAAAGCCAGCTCAGGCAGGAAAGTTAATAAGACTGTTATCTCCAATGACCCACTAGAAAACAGAAGTGGTGCTGTGGCTCAGACTAGTCTTCAGCTGAAGACCTTGAGGACAGAACCCAGGCACAGAGTTCACAACCCACATTTGGCAAAGAAAAAAATTTTAAATAAATAAAAGTTTAAAAATAAATGTGCAGGCGCCAGCGACCACCCAGGCAGATAGCGGTACAGAGTCCCAAATCGTACTATTTGTGTATCTAGGTAACATTTTCTGGTCACCCATCACAGAAGCAGTTTTCAGAAAACCTGTAGCTGACCAAAATGTTTCAGATAATTGGGCCATTGACAGCGGTGTTGTTTCCGACTAGAACGTGGGTTGTGCCCCAGATCCAAGAGCTATGAGCTGCCTAGGATTTCATGACATTAGCACAGCCCATAAGGCAAGACAGGTCACCAAAGACGACTTTGCTACATTCGAATACATGCTGTCTATGGATGAAAGCAATCTGAGAGATTTGAAAAGAATAAGTAATCAAGTTAAAAACTGCAAAGCTAAAATTGAACTACTTGAGAGCTATGATCCACAAAAACAACTCATGATTGAAGATCCCTATTATGGAAACAACTCTGACTTTGAGCTGGTCTATCAGCAGTCCCTCCGGTGTTGCAAGGCCTTCCTAGAGAAGGCCCACTAGGTTAGCACTGCCCAGAGCCAAGCCAACAACTCACCAACTAGTCCTGTGCCTAAGTGTAGAAGCTTTCCTTAGCCCCAGCCCCTGTTGTTTCTTCAGCTGACTTACTCTTAAACATAATTGTAGGTGACAAATTAGTTTTATTTAACCAAGAAGTTAAATGACTTCTCATTTTCTACTGATTATAAAACAGTGGAACAAGGAAACAGGGAAGAACAAAATACAACCCTGTGAAGTAATAATGACCTGAGCTCAAGAAGACCTGGACAGTGTGGTCTACTTGGCATGTTGCATGACTAGCACTGCCCAGTGCACCTGCTTACCTTGTACCTTGCTGACCTGGGCTCTTATAGAGTCACAATAGCTCTACTGATAGCAGCTCCTCTGCTCTCAGAAATGTTTTAACTCAGTTTACTCGTAGAGCACACTTGTATGTTTAAGATAGAAGCAAGGAATGGTGGTGACTGTAAATCCAGCACTAGGGAGGATGAGGCAGGAGGATCATAAGTTCAAGGCCAGCCTGGGCTATAACATGCCTCAAATTACAAAAAAAAAAAACACAAAATAAGAGGAAGACTGGTGGAATAAATCTTTAGTATTCTTATTACTTGTTGCTTTGTATTTAGTTTATTTCACGGGGGTCAGCTTATTTGTTCCAATTTGAGCCACTTTGACTTTAAGAATTGAATTCTATATTGGAAGTACACTTGTATGCAAGTAACCTTTAGTTAGTGGAGAGAATGTTTTCCATACACATGCAACTCTAGTGTCCAATCAAAATTGACCAGCCATGAAGTTTTAAAAATTGCAGAGTGCCATTAGGTTGGTGTGCAGTAATGATACGTTTGTAACTATTCTTTCATCAGCATTTAGTAACTTCCAGGCAAACAGGTACCTTTGGTGTACCATCAATTAGCTCACCTCAAAGTATAAGGATATTTCAGAAAATATTATTTTCAAAATAAACAACTATGGAGTTATATAAGATAAAAAATAAATAAATGTAAGACATAGATGATAAAAATGAAAATGTTTTTGCCAATCCTGGAGCTTGAAGTCAGGGTCTAGGCACTGTCCCTGAGCTTCATTTGCTCAAGGGTAGTACTCTACCACTTGAGCCACAGCACCACTTCCTACTTTTTCTGTGTATATGGTACTGAGGAATCAAACGCAGGGTTTCATGAATGCTAGGGGGACATCCTACCATTAACCCACATTCCCACCCCCAAAAATCTTTCTGTGCTGGTCAGGGGCTTGAACTCAGGAATGAGCACAGGCTGGTGACATCATGGGTGGCACCTGCAGGAAGGCGTGTGCATCAGCAGCGCCCTGACCACGGACCCCAACCCCGCAAACCTCACCCCGACCCAATCCAACTGCCATGACCCAATCCAACCCCGACGCTTAACCCAGGCCCAAGGATGGACATGAAAGGAAAAGAGGCCAGGGGCCTGGGCAAGGCATGAGTTCTCCAGAGCAGGTTATAATCAGGGCCATCCACACTGTTCTACCTTGGGCTATAGAGCCAGAACCTCTATTCAGGATTCCAAGCTTCCAGGCTCTACACATTTTATCCAGACACTCTGCATTTTCTCTTCAAAATGTCTAAAAAGGCTGGAAATCATGGAAACCAAAGGTAGCATAAAAACAACCAGGGCTAAGAGATGAGGTACTTGCCTAGCTTATGGAAGGCCCTGGAACACAATACCACTGGAACTCACAAAAAAGTGAAATACTTTTGTATGCCTAATAAAATGTGGCTCACTCCTGTCATCCTAGCTACTCAGGAGGCTGAGACAAGAGGATCCAGGTTCAAAGCCAGCTCAGGCAAGAAAGTTCATAACACTTATCTCCAATGACCCACTAGAAAACCAGAAGTGGCGCTGTGGCTCAATGGGTAGAGCAGTAGCGTTCTGCTGAGGAGCTCAAGGACAGCACCAGGCCCAGAATTCAAGCCCCACAGCCAGCAAAAAAAAATATTTTAAATAAACAAAAAATAAATGTGTGTAAGAACTATAAATATGATGATAAAATGAAAATCTTTGGTTGTTGTTGTTATAGCTGTTTTTGTCAGTCATGGAGCTTGAACTCAGGGTCTGGGCACTGTTCCTGAGCTTATTTTGCTGAAGGCTAATACTCTTACCACTAGAGCCACAGCCCTACTTCCTACTTTTTCTGTGTATGTGGTACTGAAGAATAAAACACAGGGTTTCATGACTGCTAGGGGAATACCCTACTACTAAGCCACATTCCCAGCCCCATAAAATCTTTTGGGGCTGGTCCTGGGGCTTGTATGGGCACTCTACCACTTGAGCCACAGCTCTGCTTCTACTAGAGGTATGTTGTTGTTGCTAATTGAGCCTCATGAACTTTCCTACCAGGCTGGATTCAAACTGCAATCAACAGATTTTGGAATCCTGAGTACATAGGATTACAGGCATCTGGAAAAAACATTTTCCACACATTCCCTCCACCCTAAACTCCGTGCCGTATGCAAGACCTGGGTTGTGGTCTATGTTCTCCAAACCAAGATTTCTTGGGGTCCAGTGAGGCCATCCGACATTGGACTGGACACCTAGATCCAACACCTACCATTCCAATCCTCAGCACTCAGGCCTCTCCTCTGTTGAGTGAGATCAGAGCCATGGCTGATAGAAGGAAAAACAAGAAAAAGCCGTTTAGACCACACTTTCTGCTCCTGCCTTCTGCTACCTCCATCCAGCTCCTAAAGAGACAGATCTCACGCCAGGCATGGGGGCATTGATGGCCCACTGAGACCACCACGGGACACGACTCAGTATAAAGGTGCTTGCCTGGCTGGCAAAGCATGCTCCAAAAACTAGACAAAATACCTTGGTATGCCAAGTGAAATGTGCAATAAACAAGAGAGGCAGGCTGAACTTCACCACACACTTCCACAAATACCCCCACACCCATGCCCTGAGCCTGCCTAGACTGGAATCACCATCTAAAGTCTCTGCAGTGACTGGGAGCTGGATCCAGAAACCTGGTTTGGGCCTGTTATAATGTAAATTGTCAGAAAAACCACATTTTGAAGGATCAAATCTTGGAGTCTTTATTAGAATGCTAGCAGTCTATAGGCAGCCAATGGTTACAAGAGCCAGCTGCCCCCAAATATACTTATCACTGTTAGGAAACAGGCCAGAGAGGAAAGAAAAACAAAAACTATACTAACAAACCAATTCAGCTCCCAGAGCTGATTTGGGACACCATGTTGACCAGAGATAAGCAAAGAGACAGGACACAGGATGCAAACACGGAGATGTGTGGCATGGTGTAATGGCACCAGTGCTTGTCTGGGCCTAAATAAGGTAAAGTCAGGAGACAGGGTAATAGGAAAATCCTAATACCAAGCATTGGACTGACAGGTTCAGTAACCTATAAGGGAAGTGCTCACACCTGTCTCCAGGAATTCAAACACAACCATCAATAGGGGGTCAGAATTCCCTCCCTCCACCATGAAAAAGAGATGCCAAACCCTACAATTCAACATGTGTGTGGCCAAGATGGCGCCAGCCAGACCTGACCTCCTTACTTCAGGGCTTAGGCACCCTGAAGCCACTACAAGAAGGGCACAAATGAACAAACAAGAGAGGAAGGCCACACTTCTCCATACACAATCACAAACACCCCACACCCATGTTCTGGGCATGCATAGACTGAAAGTGCCAGCTAAAAGCTGGACAATGCCTGGGAGCCAGCTCCAGAGGCCTGGTTTGGGGACTGGCCTCACCCAAGCCACTTCAGGAGAAGCAGACCGTATTTCTCCACACTGTCCCTCACCTGTATCCATGCCCTGGGCCTGCATAGACTGAAATTGCCAGCTAAAAGCCACCTACAGAAGCCTGGTTTGGGGACTGGCCTCACCAAAGCCACTTCAGGAAGGACACAAACAAACACAGAGGGTCAGGCATGCAATAAAAACCAACACCCATGCCATGGGACTGCCAAGACTGATAGCACTGGCTAAAAGCTCTGCACTGACTGGGAGCCAGCTCCAGAAGACTGGTTTGAGGCCTAGACTCACTGAAGACAACAGGGAGGCAGGCCGCACTCCTTCACACACCCCACAACCATGTCTGGGCCTGCCAAGAGTGAAAACCAGCTAAACGCTCGGCACTGACTGGAAGCCGGCTCTGGAGGCCTGGTTTGAGGCCTTAGGCTCACCGAGGCCACTTCAGAAAGGGCACAAACGAGCAAACACGACAGGCAGGCCATGCTTCTCCACACACTTTCACAGACACCCAACAACTGTGGCCTGGGCCTGCCAAGACTGAAAGCCCCAGCTAAAGGCTGGGCACTAACTGGAAGCTGGATCCAGAGGCCTAGTTTGAGGATTAGCCTCACCAGAGCCACAAACAAGCAAACAGAAGAGACAGGCCACGCTTCTCCACACACTTTCACCAACACCCCACCATCATGCCCAGGGCCACACCTGGCAGGAAGCTTAGCTAGCTCTGCTTGTCTTCCAGAGTTGCCTCAAGATCAGCCCAGTGCACCTGGGTCTGGCCTTATCCACACTCAAGCAGCATCTACACACGGTCAGCATTCCTCCAGGCTTCCCCACACAGAAAAGCTGCTGGTGCCAAATGGGATGGGTGTACAGAAGCCCAGCCCAACCACCAACCACAGTAAGCCTGACCAGCTGTGTACGCCCAAAGCCAACGACCGGACTTCCAGAGAAAGGAGCTTCTGGCAGGCCTGTTTGTTCCCCCCAGAAGTGACCTACACCAGTTCAGTTCTCAGGCCACACCCCTTGACTTCTAACTTCATCCTCCTTGCCCCTTCCCTTTTTTGCTGTGATGCCCCATAAGCACCTCTACCTTCCTGGCTCTTTCCGTGCCTCTCTCATGCTGGGATGCCCCCATAAGCTTAGCTCCTTGACCTCCTCCATTTTACCCCTACCCTCTCATACTGTGATGCCCAAATAAGCCCTGCAACTCTACCTTCCTAAATAAGGTCAAGTCAGGGGGCAGGGTAATAGGAAGCTGCTATTCCCAAGCCCTGCACTGGCAGGTTCAGTCACCTATAAAGAAAGTGCTCACACCTGCCTCCAGGAACTCAGGCACAACCATCACCTGGGGGTCAGACTTCCCTCCCTCCACCATGAAGACTAGATGCCAGACCCTAAAATTAAACATGTCTGTGACCAAGATGGCGCCGGCCAGACCTGACCTCCTTCCTGCAGGGCTTGGGCACCCTAAAGACACCACAGGAAAGGCACAAGTGAGCAAGCAGGGAGGCGGGCCACGCTCCCCCACACACGGTCACACTTACCCCACACCCGCGCCACACCTGACAGGAGGTTCCGCTTCCTTGGCTGCGCTCAGATCGTCTCCTGGAGTCGCCTCAAGGTCGGCAGGCGCAGTGCTCCCAGGCTGCTCTCCACGGGCCTCGGCTCCACAGACCTCGGCTCTTCTCCCGCCCACATGTGGCTCGGCCGCGCGGCCTCCATTCTCCACAGGCCCGGGCCTCGGGCCTCCTCTGTCCGCAGGCCCTGGCTCACCTCCTGTCCTCCGTCCTCAGGCCCGGGGACTCGCTCTCCTCCCACCCGCAAGCCTGCAGGTCGCTCCTGTGGCAGCTCAGCTGCACGAGGCTCTCCTGGCTGTGGCTTTCCCGCGCCTCTCCTCCCTTTCCCCCGGAAGTCCCGCCCTCCCAGGGTGGAGGCGGAGGTACCCGTCCCCTCCACGTGAGGCAGGGCCTCTTCCCATGCTCTGCAGGGCCCCCCCCACCCTGCGACGGAGTAGGGCGGAGCTGTGACGCCATGAGGGGCGGGGCTGTGGCGTTGGCATGGGGAGGGGCCGTGATGCCACCAGGGGCGGGGCCAGGAAGACGAGTGGGGCAGGGCTGTGCGGCCACTGTGGGGCAAGGCTGAGACACTGTCAGTGCAGGGATCTCCGTTTGGGGTTAGGACTTTGGACCCTTGAACAGTGCAAATGCACTTGTCCACGCCGTGACCATCGCCATTGCCCTCAGGGCCGCATGCTCGGGGCCTGGCACTCACCACGCGGGGCCTCGCCCTCGGGCCTGGCCTGGCGCTCAAACCAGGCCTTCACTGTCCCGCCACTGCTGAGCCGCAGCTCTTCTCAGGCCTACAGTGTGCTGGCATGCACAGGAAGGTAAGGGCGGGACCCGGAGCTCGTGTGTGCGAGGCCGCGCTCCACCCCAAGCCAGTGCTCGCTGCCACCCACACGAGTTCAGTGTTCCCGCGTGTGTGTGACGGAAGGGGCTGGTGACAACACAGGTGGCACGTGCGGGGAGGAGGCGTGTGCATCAGCAACATGCCAGCAGTGCCCTGACCCCTAACACAACCCCACCACCCTCCCTGCCCCCCAATCCGACCCAAGACCCAGGCCCCGGGATGGACATGAAAGTATAAATGAAAACTTGACACAGACTTGAACAGAGGCCAGGGGCCTGGGCAAGGCATGAGTTCTCCAGAGCAGGTTCTAATGGAAGCCATCCACTATGTCCTACCTTGAGCTATAGAGCCAGAACCTCTATTCAGAATTCCAAGCTTCCAGGCTCTACACATTTTATTCTGACACTCTGTGCATTTTCTCTTCAAAATGCCTACAAAGGCTGGAAATCATGGAAACCAAAGGCAGCATAAAAACAACCAGGGCTAAGAGCTGTGGTACTTGCCTAGCTTGTGGAGGGCCCTTAAACACAATACCACTGGAACTCACAAAAAAGAAAGTGAAATACTTTTGTATACCTAATAAAATGTGGCTCACTCCTGTCATCCTAGCTACTCAGGAGGCTGAGACCAGAGGATCCAGGTTCAAAGCCAGCTCAAGCAGGAAAGTTAATAAGACTGTTATCTCCAATGACCCACCAAAAAACCAGAAGTGGCGCTGTGGCTCAGGTGGTAGAACACTAGTCTTCAGCTGAAGACCTCAAGGACAGAACCCAGGCACAGAGTTCACGCCCGACATTTGGCAAAGAAAAAAATTTTAAATAAATAAAAGTTTAAAAATAATGTGTGTAAGACCTATAAGATAAAAATGAAAATCTTTTTCTTGCCAATCCTAGAGCTTGAAGTCAGGGTCTAGGCACTGTCCCTGAGCTACTTTTGCTCAAGGGTAGTACTCTACCACTTGAGCCACAGCACCACTTCCTGCTTTTTCTGTGTATGTGGTGCTGAGGAATCAAACACAGGGTTTCATGAATGCTAGGGGAGCACCTTACCCCTAACCCACATTTCCACCCCAAAAATTCTTTTTGTGCTGGTTCTGGGGCTTGAACTCAGGCAAGAGCACTCCACCACTTGAGACACAGCTCTGCTTCTACTAGAGGTTTTTTGTTGTTGTTGATGATAAAGAGCCTCATGGACTTTCCTACCAGGGCTGAATTCAAACTGAAATCAACAGATTTTGGCCTCCTGAGTAGATAGGATTACAGGCATCTGGAAAAAACATTTTCCACACATCCCCTCCACCCTATGCAAGACCTAGACCTATGCAAGACCCTGTGCCCTATGCAAGACCTAGATTGGGTCTATGTTCTCCTAACCAAGATTTCTTGGGGTACACTGAGCCCATCCTACATTGGACTGGACACCTGGATCCAACACCTACCATTGCAACACTCAACACTTAGGCTTCGCCTCTGTTGAGTGGGATCAGAGCCATGGCTGATGGAAGGAAAAACAGGAAAAGGCCATTTAGACCACACTTTCTGCTCCTGCCTTCTGCTACCTCCATCCAGCTCCTAATGAGACAGATCTCACGCCAGGCCTGGGGGCAGTGATGGTCCACTGAGACCACCACGGGACATGACTCAGAATAAAGGTACTTGCCTGGCTGGCAAGGAATGCTCCAAAAACTAGACAAAATACCCTGGTATGCCAAGTAAAATATGCAATAAACAAGAGAGGCAGGCTGAACTCATCACACACTTTCACAAATACCCCCACACCCATGCCCTGTGTCTGCCTAGACTGAAAGCACCATCTAAAGTCTCTGCAGTGACTGGGAGCTGGATCCAATCTTGGAGTCTTTCATTAGAATGCTAGTAGTCTATAGGCAGCCAATTGTTACAATGGCCTGCTGCTGCCCCCAAATATATTTATCACTGTTAGGAAACAGGCCAGAGAGAAAAGAAAAACAAAAACTATACTAACAAACCAATTCATCTCCAAGAGCTGATTTGGGACACCATGTTGACCAGAGATAAGCAAAGAGACAGGACACAGGATGTAAACACGGAGATGTGAGGCATGGTGTAATGGCACCAGTGCTTGTCTGGGCCTAAATAAGGTTAAGTCAGGGGACAGGGTACGAATAGGAAGCTGCATTTCACAAACACTGGACTGACAGGTTCAGTAACCTACAAGGGAAGTGCTCACACATGTCTCCAGGAATTCAGACACAACCATAAATAGGGGGTCAGAATTCCCTCCCTCCACCATGAAGAAGAGATGCCAGACCCTACAATTCAACATGCGGCCAAGATGGCACCAGAGAAACCTGACCTCCTTACTTCAGGGCTTAGGCACCCTGAAGCCACTACAGGAAGGGCACAAATGAACAAACAAGAGAGGAAGACTGCACTTCTTCACACACAATCACAAACACCCCACACCCATGTTCTGGGCCTGCATAGACTGAAAGTGCCAGCTAAAAGCTTGACAATGACTGGGAGCTGGCTCCGGAGGCCTGGTTTGCGGACTTGCTTCGCCCAAGCCACTTTAGGAGAAGCAGACCATATTTCTCCACACTATCCCTCACCGTATCCATGCCCTGGGCCTGCCTAGAGTGAAAGTACCAACTAAAAGCCAGCTCCAGAAGCCTGGGTTGGGAACTGGCCTCACCAAAGCCACTTCAGGAAGGACACAAACCAACACAGAGAGGCAGGCAGGCAGGCAGGCAATAAAAACCCACACCCATGCCATGGACCTGACAAGACTGAAAGCACCGGCTACAAGCTCTGCACTGACTGGGAGCCAGCTCTGGAAGACTGGTTTGAGGCCTAGCCTCACCAAAGCCCACTTCAAGGACACAAATGAGCAAACACAAGAGGCAGGCCACGCTCCTCCACACACTTTCACAAACACCCCACAACCATGGCCTGGGCCTGCCAAAACTGAAAGCCCACTAAATGCTCAGCACTGACTGGAAGCCGGCTCTCGAGGACTTTTTTGAGGCATTAGCCTCACCAAAGCCACTTCACGAAGTGTCCAAAGGAGCAAACAGGAGAGGCAGCCCATGCTACTCCACACACATTCACAAGCACCCCACACCCATGCCCGGGGCCACACCAGCCAGGAGGCTCGGCTTAGCTCTGCATGTCTTCTGGAGTTGCCCCAAGGTGAGCTCTGTGCACCTGGGTCCGGCCTTCTCCACAAACAAGCTGCATCTACGCACGGTCAGCGTTCCTCCAGGCTGCCCCATACAGACAAGCAGCTGCTGCCTGATGGGATGAGTATACGGAAGCTCAGGCCCACCACCAAACCACAGTGAGCCTGACCAGTTTTGTAGACCCGAATACCACTAGAGGACCCTCAGAGAAAGGAGCTGCTTCCTAGCCTTGTGTCAAATCTGCTTGTTCCTGGCAGAAGCAACCTAAACCAGTCCAGAGCCCAAGCCACACCCCTTGACCTCTCACTTCCTCCCCTTGCCCCTCCACTCTTGTTCTGTGATGCCTCCTAAGCCCTGCTCCTTCACCTCTCACTTCCTGTCTCTTGACCCACCTTTCATGTTGATGCCGCATAAGCCCCGCCCCTGCAGCTCTCACTTCCACCCCCTTGCCCCCTCCTTTCCCGTGCTGTGATACCCCATGAGCCTGGCCCCTTTACCTATAGCTTCAAGACTCTTGCCCTGCCTCTCTCATGCTGTGATGCCGCAAAGCCCCACCCCTGCATCTCAGGCCCCACTCCTCCACGCACTTTCACAGCCACCCAACAACTGTGGCCCGGGCATGCTGAGACTGAAAGCACCTGATAAAAGCTCAGCACTGGAAGCCAGCTCTGGAGGCCTGGTTTGAGACCTAGCCTCACCAAAGCCACTTCAGGAAGGGCACAAACGAGCAAACACGAGAGGCGGACCTCGTTCCTACACACACTTTCACAAGCACCCCACACCCATGCCCTGGGCCCCACCTGCCAGGAAGCTCAGCTTAGCTCTGCTTGTCTTCCAGAGTTGCCGCAAGGTCAGCTGGGTGCACCTGGGTCCGGCCTTCTCCACAAACAGGCCGCATCTGTGCATGGTCAGCGTTCCTCCAGGCTTCCCCACACAGAAAAGCGGCTGCTGCCTGATGGGACGGGTGAACGGAAGCCCAGACCCACCACCAAACCACGCTGAGCCTGACCAGCTTTGTAGGCCAAAACCCAAAGATGGGACCTCACAGAAAGCAGCTGAGTGACTAGCTTGTCCAAGGCAGAATGGACGTAGTGCCAGGGCCACGCCCCTTGACTGCTCAATTCCCCCTGGTTTCCCCACCTCTATCATGCTGTAATGCCCAATATGCCCCGCCCCTGTACCTATCACTTCCTGGCCCTTGCCCCTCCCCTCTCCCCGCATTGAAGCCCAATAAGCCATGCCCCTTCACCTCTACTTTCCTTGCTTTTGCCCCACCTGTCTCCTGCTGTGACACCCATAAGCTCAACACCTTAAGCGACCCCCTGACCATGGCCTGGGCCTGCCAAGACTGAAAGCACCAGCTAACAGCTCTACACTGACTGGAGGCCTGCTTTAGAGGCGTGGTTTGAGGCCTAGCCACACCACCTAAGCCACTTCAGGAAGGTCACAAACAAGCAAACAGGAGGGGCAGGCCGCAATTCTCCACACCCTCTCACACACACCCAACAACCATGGCCTGGGCCTGCCAAGACTAAAAGCACCAGATAAAAGCTCTGCACTGACTCGAAGTGGGCTCCAGAGGCCTGGTTTGAGGCCTAGCCTCACCAAAGCCACATCAGGAAGGGCACAAACAAGCAAATGGGAGAGGCAGGCCACGCTTCTCCACACACTTTCACAGCCACCCCACACCCAAGCCCTGGGCCCCACCTGCCAGGAAGCTCGGCTTAGCTCTGCTTGTCTTCCGGAGTTGCTTCAAAGTCAGCTTGGTGCACCTGGGTCCAGCCTTCTCCACACACAAGCCGCATCTGCACACGGGCAGCGTTCCTCCAGACTTACACACACAGAAAAGCGGATGGTGCCAGATGGAACGGGTGTATGGGAGCCCAGACCCACAACCAAACCACGCTGAGCCTGACCAGCTTTGTAGGCCCAAATCCAGAGATGGGGGTTACTGGCAGGACTGTTAGTCCCAGGCAGAACTAACCTAAACCAGTCCAGTGACAGGGCCCCGCCCCTTGACTTCTCACTTCCTCCCCCTTTCCCCACCCCTATCCTGCTGTGATGCCACATAAGCCCCGCCCCTGCACCTCTCATTTCCTCCCCCTTGCCCCTCCCCTCTCATGCTGTGATGCCCCATAACCCCCACCCCTGTACCACTAGCTTCCTGCCTCTTGCCCCACCACTGTAGTGCTGTGATGCCCCATAAGCCATGCCCCTACACCTCTCACTTCCATCCCCTTGCCACTCCCCTCCTGCTGTGATGCCCAATAGCCATGCCCCTGCACCTCTCACTTCCTGGCCCTTGCCCCAGCCCCCTCCTGCAGTAAAGCCCAAACAGTGCCCCTTCACCTCCACTTTCCTTGCTTTTGCCCCACCTGTCTCCTGCTGTGACACCCATAAGCTCAACAACATAAGCCACCCCACAACCATGGCCTGGGCCTGCCAAGACTGAAAGCACCAGCTAACAGCTCTACACTGACTGGAAGCCAGCTTTGGAGGCGTGGTTTGAGGCCTAGCCACACCACCTAAGCCACTTCAGGAAGGACACAAACAAGCAAACAGGAGGGGCAGGCCGCAATTCTCCACACGCTCTCACACCCACCCAACAACCATGGCCTGGGCACGCCAAGACTAAAAGCAACAGATAAAAGCTCTGCACTGACTCGAAGCCAGCTCCAGAGGCCTAGTTTGAGGCCTAGCCTCACCAAAGCCACATCAGGAAGGGCACAAACAAGCAAACGGGAGAGGCAGGAGGAGCTTCTCCACACACTTTCACAGCCACCCCACACCCATGCCCTGGGCCCCAACTGCCAGGAAACACCGCTTAGCTCTGCTTGTCTTCTGGAGTTGCTTCAAAGTCAGCTTGGTGCACCTGGGTCAGGCGTTCACACACAAGCCGCATCTGGGCAGGGTCAGCATTCCTCCAGGCTTCCCCACACATACAAGCAGATGGTGCCTGATGGGATGGGTGTACAGAGGCCCAGACCCACCACCAAATCACAGTGAGCCTGACCAGCTTGTAGGCCCAAACCCAAAGATGGGGGATACTGGCAGGACAGCCAGTCCCAGGCAGAACCGACCTATACCAGTCCAGTGCCAAGGCCACGCCCCTTAACAGTCCAGGGGAAACCACAACCTATCCTCACAGCTTCATCCTCACCTATCTAGGTTCTTCCAAGGTATTTCTGAGAGTACAGATGGGCTTTACCCAAAGCTAGGACCCTTGTCTTAAGCTTTAAATTGTATGCTTACACAAAAGTCCTCAAATGCAGGCCTTCCAGTGAGAGGAAATGGACTTTTTTGCATAATAAGTGGGAGACAAAAGGTGAAGACAAATACATGGGGAAGACAAACCCTAGGACAACAGAAAGGAGGGCATGGGAAAGAGCAGGGCTACTAAACCAAGACGCTGGGGAGGATCTTGAGGCCACTCAGACTCTAACCCCTACCCTATCTCCTACCCCATACCAAAACACATGTCCTAACCGTAACCATAACCCTACACTCACATGTACCATAATTGTAATACAGCTTCAACCCAACCTTAATCCTACCCCTACCCTAACATGGATCCCCATTGTGCACACTAACTCTAGCCACTACTCACACCCTAACATGCTCCAACCCAAACCCACACGTTAAGCTACTCACCAACCATATGCCTCACCCTAAGCCATTCACTAACGAAATCCATACAATTGTGGCCATTCACTAACCAAAACCCATACAGTTGTGTACCTAACACATTCATATTGAACACATTGCCTAACTCTCACCCTAGCCCCTTCCTTAACATGTTCTTAATCCTGACCTGTTCCATAACTTGTTTTGTAAACCACTCCATAACACATCTCATAACTCAAACTCATTGCACAAAGTTAATTCTCACCCACTCCCTAACCCTCAACCCTTCCTAAACCCTGATCCTAAAATCTTCCCTAACAGGCTCCCTAACCCCATCCTTTGTCTACCACATTCCCTAACCCTAAGCCTGACCCATTCCTCAATCATCATTTACTATCTGTCTGTAATAGTGATCCTAACCCTAACTTAGTCCCTAACACTCACCTGCTCTGTAAGGTTAATGGAAAACCCAACACCTGCCTAATCTATTTCCAAAACATAACTAAATCTTAATGCTGACGCCCACTCTGAGAAGCCCTACAACCACCAGTCCTTATTGACATCAACAACCGACCCCTAACACAGTCATATTGTTAGATATGTGTAAATTATCTGAGAAGCCACATACTTAAGGAACGAATCTTGGAGTGTTTATCAGAGCATTAGCAGTCTGCAGACAGCCAGCTGTTAGAAAGGCCTGCAGCCCACACAGACCCTCAACACTGTGGGGACACAGGCCAGAGAGGGAGGAAAGAACAAAAACCATACAGTTATTGAGTGGGTTTAGTTAATGAAAAGTTTCAAGTAAGGCATAGGATTCCTGAGTGGCTTAGGGTATGGATTAGGGTTTGGTTACCATAATCAAACTTTAATCCTACCATTAACACTGAGCCCTCTGCCTGAAGGGTAGGTAACCCAAATATCGCCTATCTTGCCAAAGTTCATTTTCAACAGCATGTGGTTATAGGTAGCGTGTTGACTCACCAAAAGCAGACGTCCAGTTCACCCCTTTCCTCTCATTCCTCATCTTCCCAGCACACTGAGGGCCGGGAGTCCTTCGGGCGCCTCCGGTCCTCCCCGGCGCGGCGCGTGGTTCGGCGGTGCTGCCTGCGGGGCGGCCGGGGACGCCCGCGCCAGGCCAGGGCCGCGGGCTGCGCGGGCAGAAGGGAGAAGAGCTGCGGCCCGGCGCTGGAGGCGGAGGAGCGCGGCTGCGGGCAGCGCCGGCCCGGGGCTCGGCTCCGGGAGAGCCGGGCGGGTGGAGGAGGCGCGCGCGCACCTGCGGGGCCCGGGGCGGGGAGGGGCGGCGCCCGGCGCCCAGAGGCCTCCAATCCCGGGGCGGTGCGCCCTCGCCCGGCGCCGCCTGTCCCCGAGCGGGCGTTTCGGGCGGGCAGCACCCCCGAGCCTGCGCCCCGGAACCGGGAGGACCCGGACTCGGTGCGGCGCGCGCCGTCCCACAGGTCCGTGCCGAGGAGCGGGGAGCGGGGCAGGGAGCGGGGAGCGGGGCAGGAAGCGCGGCGAGGGGAGGGCAGATCTCCCCGGGTCCGGGTGGGGGTGGGGGCGGGGGACGCCCCTTCCAGTCCCGGGTCCCCGCCCCGCCCGGCGCGGAGTTAAGAGCCTCCCGTTAAACTAAGTTCACTCCAGCGCCCCACACTAACCGCCCGAAAGTTCAAGACCCATCTAAGGAGGGGGAGAACCTCCGCCTTCCGTCAGGACCCATTCGTTACCTGATGGCTGCACGATGTGTGGAGCAGGGAGCAGGAAAGGAGGGCGCCACGCGCCACGCCGTCTCAGGCCGGCGAGAAGAGCTCCTTCCGCTGACCCGCGCCCACGCTCACGGCGCCCGCGGGAGGACAGAGAGCGAGCGCGCCGCCCCGGCGAGGCGGGGATGGGGAGGTGGGGCCCGGATGTGGTGGGGGCGGGAGGAGGATACCGCCCCCAGGTGTGCGGGTCACCTAGGAAACAGGGCGAAGACAGCCAGGCGGGGCCTCTATCAGCACGTAGCCCTCGGGGGAGGACCTTACAGCTGTGAACTGTACGTTGATTACCCCACAGTACTTTGTCCTACCTTTTTTTTTTTTTTTTTTTGGCCAGTCCTAGGCTGTGAACTCAGGGCCTGAGCACTGTCCCTGGCTTCTTTTTTGCTCAAGGCTAGCACTCTGCCACTTGAGCCACAGCGCCCCTTCTGGTCATTTTCTGTATATGTGGTGCTGAGGAATCGAACCCAGGGCCTCATGTATACGAGGCAAGCACTCTTGCCACTAGGCCATATCCCCAGCCCCTTTGTCCTACCTTTTATGCAAAACAGGTGAAAACAAATATTAATACCGGAGGTGAAGAAGATGGGTTTGTAACAGAGAAAGAAAAAAGAATCCCCATGGAGAGCCAAGTCTCTTTCCATGTTCAGTGCAAGCCCAGAAAGCCTCAGGCAGGCATTGCTCTTCCAACTGTAGGAAGGCTTGTCCTTCAGAAGACATTTCTAGTTTAGAAACATATCCACAGCGTCTCTCCATGCTGCTCAGTACATTTGTGGTGGGAAATCTTAGGGGGAGGTGTGCGTGTTAGTTCTCCAACTGTTAATGGTTTCAAATGATCTTTTCAAGTCTTTCCACAAAAACATCGGAGCTGTAGAAATCCTTTTTCATTGGTAATGTGTATAAGAAGGAAAGACAATGAGGTTACTTCTGTTTAAGAGCTGTCAGTTGAACCTTGCAGTTTTCTACAATTGTTTTTGTTTTGTTTTGTTTTACAGTTGTTTACCCAACTCCATAACCTTCAAGACAGCCGCTACCACATAAAATAACATATCACCAGGCACACAACTACATTCCCGAGCACAATCCCCTTGCACTGAGAGATTCTGTTTCAGGAAAATTCCAAGAAGCAGTACTAGAAATTCATTCACAGAACAACTGTGGTACAGCTGGGAAGGATCTTTCCTTTAAATTATCAAGACCCTGCTGCAACAATTCATATTTTTCATGTTTTAAATGTCTAATGTCAAAAGTATTCCAACTTGATGAGCAGTACAAGGTTTCAAAACCAAAACACAAACCTATCTGAATAAACCAAAGCAAAAGAATGCTTACACTGAGAGGATACTTAGTATTACAATGAAAAGCTACAAATAACTGCTGGCATATACTATACGCACCAATGGAAACTGTATTTTTATTGTTATTATAAAAGTGATGTGTAGAGGGGTTACATTTGCATAAGTCAGGTAAAGAGTACATGAACTGATTTCTTTTGAACAGTACACACAAATTTTTTTTTGTTTGGGCATTGTTTTGCATTACCGACTTTATTGTTTAATATTTTCACAAACACTTCTTTAAAACTTGACTTGGCTTTCATGAGACTCTTATCTCCAATTAACTATTAGAAAACCAGAAGTAGTGATGTGGCTCATGTGGTAGAACACTAGCCTTGAATATTTCCAGTCCACACCACAAGACTAGCTTACCAGTCCCATAGTATAGGCTACTGAATTCCACCAGGGAGCACTGGGGTCAGGCAGTTTGTGTGCTGTGGTCCTTCAACTGTTTTCTGCTTCTCCCAGGTTGTTTTCAACATTGCAAATGAAACTCAGAAGTTCCACGTGCCTCTGCTACTGAGCCCCTGGTCATACACCACCTACCGAGGGAGCTAGAACCAAGTCCTGCTAAGGCAGCCATCTGCCCTTCCTTCTCTGAATAACCAGACACCAAATCCTTAAGAGTGGGCTTTATGTTCATTGAAGGCACTGCTACCCTATGGAGGTCTGGCCACCCTGGAGTTTCCCAGTGGGCATCTGTGGCTTGGGTGTCAATAAAGTCAGCACTAGCTTCTATAAAGCTGCTCTCATCATTGGAATAGGGGCAGTGCATGCTTAAACAGCCCTAAGGAGTGAGGGACCATCAGAGAAAGAGCTTCTGAGCTCAGAGGCAGTACTCAGGTGGAACAGACTCTGAGTGGTTCCAACTCAGAAGGGTGAAACTGGAGGTCCTGGAGGAAGAGTCTATACAAGTGCTTCTCCTCCAAACTGGCAAGAGAACCCAAACAAAATGTGAGACAACCTTCACCTGCTTATAAAGTCTGCTCTTTTTTTTTTTTTTTTTTTGGCCAGTCCTGGGCCTTGGACTCAGGGCCTGAGCACTGTCCCTGGCTTCTTCCCGCTCAAGGCTAGCACTCTGCCACTTGAGCCACAGCGCCACTTCTGGCCGTTTTCTGTATATGTGGTGCTGGGGAATCGAACCTAGGGCCTCGTGTATCCGAGGCAGGCACTCTTGCCACTAGGCTATATCCCCAGCCCATAAAGTCTGCTCTTGTTGCAAAAGGAGTGTCATCTGGAAATTAGTGTCAGGAGGCCACTCTGTAGGCTGCAGTCCTGGGAAGACAGCTATATCAGGGTACCTAAGAATTCTAAAAGGCCTTAGCCCAACATCTACCCAACCATGGCCATCTCTAGGAGCTTGAGGCCCTATTGTCTAGGGGGAATCCAAAGGCCAACAGTTTCATCTTGTTTGTGTACAGGAGTAGGGCAGTATCAGGGAGGAAAGAAGTCCACCTGGGCCTGGGTATCTTGGCTGATATGCTATGCCCCACCAAGACCTAGGTTCTGTTCAGGGAGGGGCAAGGAGGAAGGGAATAGAACCAGCAACACAGCATAAAAGAACAAAGCAAATACCTGTCAGCAGTTTGCTGTGCCAGACCAATGCTCATGCCTTCTGTGTATTAATCTCAGGAACTCACACAGGGACAAAAAAATTTTTTTTAAATACACAGATTTCCTTTTATAGGGTTATGTGAACCTCATATGCATAGTATCTGCTTCTGACTTTTCCAGTGGCCACAGTTCTTTCTATGATTCCTCTCACAGAACATGCCTAATTTCCAGGTCAACTACGTATCTAAGGAGACCTCCACAGAAGGGAGCAAGATACACGTTTATGCCACCTAAAGTGATTCTTCAGGTACTCTGTCACAGTGTGAGAAATGTGCTAAGAAATATGCAATTTATATTCGATGACCGTATTCTAAATCAACATAGGAACTTTGGATTTCTTTTTCATTGTGGTGCCTATCCTGGGGCTTGAATTGAAGCTCTGGACACTGTCATTGGGCTTTGTTTGCACAAGGTTAGCACTCTACCACTTGATCCACAATTCCACCTGATCTTTTAGTGAGCAATTGAGGTAAGAATCTCACAGATTGTTCTCCCAGGTCAGGCTTTAAACTAATCTGTGAGCTTAGATGTGAAGATGGTAACCTGCTGAAAACTTTGGATTACAGATAGGAGCCACCAGCACCCCAAATTGCTTTTTTGTGGTGGTTAAATGAAGATAAGGGTGTCACAGGTGTTTCTGCTTGGACTGATGTCAAATCATGATATTTAAATTTCAGCCACCAGAATAGGTGGGATTCAAGGAGTAAGTTGTTGTTGTCCAACCAATATGAATATATATGTAATTTTATATATGTAAATTATCACAATTTATGTAATATATATATATATAATTTTGCTTCTTTATGTGTCCTTATAATCATTACAACTAAATCCAACTCACTTCTGTGGTTCCTATGGTCCACTCTACCATATCTTCAGATAAAGACAGTTGCTGACCTTGTAGAGCACAAGGAGAAAACTTTCCTACTTTCCACTTAAGTTCAAGACCTTCTGGGAAATTCCAAATGTTCATAATGTCATACTCTGCCTCCAGTTTCTTTTTCTCATATCACTTGATCTCCAGCAGGATTATGGAAGTGAATATTCTTCAGAAAAGGGTGCAGCTAGAAAGATACATCATCTTATGGTGAAGTACATTCCAGAGTTAACACAGAAAACCTGATCTAAGAAAAGCTGCTCATTGCCTTTAATTTCTGGATCAGAGGATTATTACAGACACCTCAAGGATTACACCAGAGGAAAATCTATGGAAGAATAAAAATAAACTTTCTAAATCAAAATGAGTAGAAATCTTTTGAAGAGAAACTAATTCCCTGTAAATAGTCTAGAATGAGGCAATTCTTAATTGCTTAGCTCCAGTTTGCCACAAGCACTAACTTTATGAATGTCTCTAGTTTGTGTTTGCTACGTTAGTAATACCCAATGTACAATGAAACTAATTAGCTCTCAAAAATAGGAATGTTTCTTTCATCAGGTCATCTTTTGCTACTATTTAAGAAACTCATAGGGAAAGGGTGTATTTACAGTTTTCAAGCCATCAGCTACGGGTATGCTGAGGCCATTTGTAACTGACCGAATTTACAGAACATGGAATTAGTTTTGTCCTTGTTACTGGCCTGTGTTTCCTGAAAAGCACATGAACATATGTCTACAGTAGTTCACAGACATTTAAACAATTATAGTTTCTTGGGTTTTGGAAAGATACCAGAAACGTTTCATTTCATATGCTAAGAAAACCATCTAAGGAATGACTGTGCATAGTGTGTGGGACCTGAAACAGAAGGCCTTACTTGTGCAGGGAAAGGCACTGTCTCTTTTCTGTTTCCCATGGTTTGTACTTCTGCTTGATGAAGAAGCATCTCATGGGACACAGCATATACAGCATTGTATATATTGTAACTGTCTCCAGACATAGTCATGTCAAAAATGTGCCCAGGCAACCAATCCAAGGAGGCATCATGAGGACAGTTCTCCCGTGTTCCACAGTCAGACTCAGAATCTGAGCAATTAAAAGAAACAAACCACAGCCAAGCAAGGAAAAAGTCCTCTGGGTATGTAGAAGGGTTCACTGCCTTGACAAAATCTGTGAACCCGGAAACATCTGGGTGATGGTGTGAAAAAAATAGACCACATGGGAGGTACCAAGTATGAAATATCTCCTCCTCATGGTTAAATCCCACTGTGAGTTCACAATACAAACTTTTTCTTTTAGTAAATATTGCTCAACATACATGATTAGATATAGTAGGGATTCATTATCACTATATATGATAAGGACATTTGCTGAAGATTTATTGATCTGGTCATAATATGACAAGAATTTAAATGACATGACATAGTTTGTGATCTCTAGCTGGAAGGCTACACAAACTCTGTTCTTGGCCATCTCTTTTTTCAATACATGAAGAATCCATAAACCATTCTCATCTTGTAGTGTTAACAGGCCACCCAGTTCCAGCTGAAGTGAAGCAGTAAGTACACCGTGGCAGTGGCCATTGATGTGTCCTTGGGGCCATCTGATATAGAGCAGGGAAATTGTTATGGTCACTCAGGCCATCATATAAGGCCATCATATAAGGTATTGGTGTGACATGTCAATTTGTTTGTACAATGCCTCTTGATCTTTGTCACTATTTCCATCAAATCTTCATATATCCAACCCATGCCCTGACTTTCCTAATCCTATTTCTACATAAGTACACTGAATATTGTATTGTATTTTCTCACACATATACTCACTAATTATATGTTCTTTTGCACATTCCCTTAACACCTATCCTCTGTCAGACAAAGTATGACTCATTTTTCTGGTGTTCATTTTTTATACTGTCTTTTAGTTGACCAGAGTGGTTACACCAGGTAATTCCACCTTGTAGGTACCATACTTTACAACTTAACCTTGTATATGTGCAAATTGATTTGTGTGTGATCCATATTTATGTCATATTTTATGTTCATATTTTAGATTAAACTTTCACATATAAGAGGAGGAATGCTGGGCTGGGGATGTAGCCTAGTGGCAAGAGTGCCTGCCTCGGATACACGAGGCCCTAGGTTCGATTCCCCAGCACCACATATACAGAAAATGGCCAGAAGCGGCGCTGTGGCTCAAGAGGCAGAGTGCTAGCCTTGAGCGGGAAGAAGCCAGAGACAGTGCTCAGTCCCTGAGTCCAAGGCCCAGGACTGGCCAAAAAAAAAAAAAAAAGAGGAGGAATGCTCCCTTTCTCTTTGTGAGCCTGACTTCTTTATTCAATACAATACCTTGCTCATGTTTCTGAGTGTGTGTGTGCACATGTGTGTGTCTGTTAGTACAGGGGCATGACCTAGTGCCTCATGCACTTCTTTTGGTTTTTTCCTCAATGCTGGCACTCTGCTACTTCAACAACATTTTACTCCCTTCGTTTTCCTGGTTAATTAGTAGCATATGTCCTGGGTAGCTAGGATTCCACTTGTGAGTTACCAGCACCAGGCTCAACGTATCTTTACAAACTAAAGTCATTTTTCATTTTCTGGTATTTTAAAGAAAGTAATTGATAAAGATTTGTCTGCTCAAACTTTTTCATCACCTTTATCAAATAACCTTTACCATTAACTTTCATAAGTGTTACCATTACCTTGAATTATTCTGTTCCAGTATCACAAACTTAATAGGTTCACAAATCTGGTCTCTTCCTCTCATTTTCTTCTTATAACTGGTATGGCACCAAATTAGATATTTCTTTTCAATATCACTCTACTCCTCCCCCACTCTCACCTGTGGAAACCTGTAGAGGTCCAGAAATGTCCCAATTTGGGCAGATGTTAATCCTGATGGTCCTGTTAGTACTGCTATAGCTGTGCTCTCTCTTTCTTCCAGGAGTAGTTTGGAATGTTGTAGTTCCCAAAGAAGCTAATGAAGGGATTTTTAAATGCTTTCCAAGCTTCTATTTGAACATTACAGATATCAAACCCCAGAGTCACGTTATGTAAAAGATCAGGGTTTTTGTTGATTTCTTCAACAGCCAAAGTCAAGGCCAAAATGAACTGGTAGTTCTTGAAGTTAAGCCTGGGAAATAAACATCGAAATTTAAGAGGAGTACTTCGAAGGTCATGATTTTTATGGATGTGTAAATATTATCCCCAATTAGAATTGGATGTGAATGCAGTGTCTTATGTATGCATATAGGATTAGGTAAGGATGTGAAGATAATTTGTCATGAATGACATTCAGTAACTTAAGCAGAGAAAGAGCTTACTTATTCTCCATTACCCAATGCACCACCACAAAAACTTGTTGTCCCTTAAACATAGAACAGGATTTCATGAGGCACCAAATATTCTATTGCTATTATCTTGGAGTAATTAGCCTCGCCTGTGTGAAAACTCATATGTGTTGAGTCACTCCAGTTTGTTACGATGATATCAAGAATATAAAAATGTCTGAGCTGGAGATGCATTCTAGAAAGATGGCATGAAAATGCTGCTCTCCTGTGGTAGAGGAGTTGATATTTCTGATATAGTAATTAATTTGTTAATTAAATACTGTAAGTTCCAGTTTTTAAAAAAAATATTGAAAGAGCCTGTGGATTAATACCTTAAATTTCCCCATGGAGATAGATTGAATTTATATTTTCATTGTTTATTTCTGTCTTGGTAAAGGTCTTCCCATAAATGCAATAACTAGAGGCTTCTCATTTCAGTGATGACTTTTTAAATATACTCATAGGTAGATAACTTACAGTCCTTTAAGTCATTCCTGAACATTTTTACCTGGATCCAACTCTTTATAAAACAAACCACTAGTTTTCATGCAAATGTGGAACATAGAAGTACCTTCTGAAAATCATTGCTTAATTAATTTACTAGCAAATATGTTAAGGAAGAGGTAAATTTGTCCCAAGTATACTGTGTGTATGGAAATGTATGGAAATATAAAGGTGGAACCTCTTCAAATCATGATTTGTACAAATTTACAAATTAAGTGAAAACATTTTAAAAATCCAAAAGAATTGCCATTTTGTGGATGGCATATAAAAATTAAATATTGGAGATACATCAAGTAGTTAGGTCTACCTGTGCCTGTAATCCTAGCTGATAAGAGGCTGATGTCTAAGGTTCCTGAATGAAAGCCAGCAGGGACAGAAAAGTCCATAATACTCTTCTCTCCAGTTAGCCAGAAATAAGCCAGAAGTGGAGGTATGGCTCAAATGATAGAGCGTCAGCCTTGAGAGACAAGGTCAATTAAGTGTGCAACTCAAGCCAATCATTAGTGGCTGCTACTGCTAGTGACCTAAGTCTGCTGAAAATGAACTGGTAAATTTAGAGATATGGGAGGGAAATAAGTATGTGGGACAAGATATAAACATGGCCATAAATAGAGAAGGTGACTATAATCAAAGTACGTGACAAAGAAGAACCAGTTAGCTGGCACGAGTACAATATTGTATAACAATTGAGAATCATTGTCAGAATATCAGTGGATGTAGAGTTCAGTCAAATATCTCATTCACTGATATCTAGTTGCAGTGGTCCAGTTACCTACAAGAAAGACTTCGTGAATAAATATTGCTATATGTTATCAATACCATGTATAATAATTTACATAACCCATACCATACTTCTCTTCCTATCTGTGGGTAGATAAGAAATATCCACCAGCTTAAATTGTAATACTTAATGCATCTATCTTAGCACAGTAACCAAAATATTCAAGCCTATTTTGGGAAATTAAGAGAAGGAAAGTCAGCACAACATGGGTAGATAGGGAGGTATAAGTAAAATAAACTAAGCCTGGCACTGAAGCCTCTTATCTGTAGCCTTAGCTACTCTGAAGTCTGGGATCTGAGGATTATGTTTTGAACCTAGCTTGGGCAAGTATGTCTGTGAGAATCTTAATCTCCATTTAATACCAAAAAACTGGCAGATATGGAGTCGTGGCTCAAGTAGTAGAGCAGTAGACTTGAGCCAAAAGGCTCAGGTACAATAGCCAAGCCCTGGGTTATCAAGAACAGCACAAAAGAAAGAAAGCTAAGCAAATATGCCAGTGACATATAAGATAAAGACACATGTGTTCTCCAGCAGGGAAAAGAAAGTTTTTTATCCTTGCCATCGTGGCTCCCAACTGTGCACAGGAACCTCAGGATATATATGTCACCCAAGCACTTGAAAAAGAATGAAAATGATAGAGGCAATGACAATTTCTCTTGCAATAGCTATGGACTAGACTGCTAAAATTTCTTGAAGTTCCATACAGCCGTTTTTGCCTCGCTTTCCTTCTTTTTGTTCTGTTCTTTTCCTTTCTTTTGTGTAGCCATTTATTATTGTGACTCTCTACTCCAGGCTGAAAGCCAGGGATATACATGTGCATGAGTAAAAACTACCGTGGGCAGATAAAATTCTATCATAAGGGATATTTTATAGTCCCTGGTTTATGGCTGGACTGTGGAGTGTATCTGACATAAAGTAATGACACTGTGCTTAGTTTGAAACAGTAAATACTTGTCTACAATAAAAGAGAGTGTGCATCTGTGTTTCTCTCTCTGTGTGTGTGTGTGTGTGTGTGTGTGTGTGTGTGTCCTGGTGCTTGAGATCAGAGGCCAGATACTGTCCCTGAGCTCATTTGCTCAAGGCTAGCACTCTGCTACTTGACCTACAGTTCTCCTTCCAGTGTTAGATAGTTAATTGGAGATAAAATCGCACATAATTTTATTCCCAGGCTTGCTTCAAACCTCAACCCTCAGATACCAGACTCCTGAGTAGTTAAGACTGTAGTCATGAGCCACCATCCTACAATAAGAATTTTCCTTCATGTCCTCCTTATGTAAGTTTTACCAAAGAGATCTCAGACCACTTGTCTGTGGGGAAAGAAATCTGTCTGAAGCCTTTTAGTAGAGAACTCGTGTCAATGATTCAGGATGTTTGGAATCACATCATTTCATTCCCTGCAGTGACAGCTTGGATAAAGAAGATAAAGGGCTGCCCATCCTGAGAACAACTCAGTAAATGGAAATAAAATGAGGAGTTACTTACAGCGTGTTCTGTTCATCTCCAGAATCATTGCTGTTACTGCAATCTGTTCCCAAAGTGTAGAGAGGGAAAAATCCAGCAATCATTGCATCTCCATCCATATGTGCTCGCTGCTTCATGGAAGAAAAGCAGCTAGTGCCGGCCAAGGACCCGACAGGGAGGGGAAGCTGGAGAAGAAGGAGTGGAAAAACCAAAAGGCACATCCATGGAGAAGCAGCCAAGCTGAAATCCTGGCTGGAAATGAGGCCCACAGTGTCAGATGTGTATATTCCTCTGTGTGTGTGTGTGTGTGTGTTTGTGTGTGTGTGTGTGTGTTTATTGAAAGACATGTATACTGTAGCCCAACTGTAGCTTCATCGAAGCCTCTTAGGAATCCCCAGGAAGAATGTGTAAACCCTTTCCTGGGGCTCTGCTGCTGCGGCCTTGAGTTGGACAACATGTTTACAGATTCTCTGTCCTCATCGCAGGCGCTGTGATTTCCTCCAAGACCACAGATAGTGAGGGCCCTGGGATGAAGTTATCTTTGATGTTTTTGGTGCAATGCCTGTATCAAGAAAATATTGGCAGGAAAGGCATTTGGGATGATGCAACTGGATTACATCTGTAATCCATTTCAAGTACACAGTAAAATCCCCTTACCCCCCACCAAAAAAAAAAAAAAAAAAACCCATGCCAGTGAGATGTCAACCAAAGATCATACCCTAACCCTGGTAAATTAGCACACCCATTGTCCAAAACCATTAGAGAACATTGGTGGTTGATTCAATCAAATTTCAAAAAAAATTCCATGTACAGAGGCCTCCACAAATATATCCATGGACTATTGCCATGTTCCTGAAACCATAGATTCAGTCTAGTGATTGCTTACTTTGTTGTACTAAAGGTTTTTAGTTGGATGTAATCCCCTTGGTCAATTCTTGCTCTTATTTACTAAGCTGTTTGGGGTTTTAATCAGGAAGTTACTGCCTAAATGAAATGTTTCCTTGCTTTTGTTATCCATATTGGAGTTCTGTATCTCAAGTGTTAGCTCCTTAATATCTCAATGCTAGGATTATTTGATGCCAAGGATTATTCATGACTTTGGGCATCCTGGTATAGCTGGCCTTGGTGTCCAGGGAAGATGGCTGCCAGTGTGTTCCGAGAGAAAGGAGCTTTGTGAGAGCAAGCATTGGATCAGCACATGTGTTGGCCTACTGTGTACACGTGAGGCCTTTATAACCACAGGCAACATGACTGGCTCACAAACTAAGAATCTCTCTGTAGCCAGCAGTCACTCAAAGGACAAGTGGATCAAGATTGGGCACAATGGAATTCTACATTTCCACGATATAGAATGACACTGTGTCATTCATAAGGAAAGGGAAAGATGTGGAGGGTATTAAAGCCAGACAAGCAGAAACATAGATTGCAGGGATTTCCTCATGTTTTTCTAACAATAATATGCATATAAATCAACAAGTAAACACCTTGGATGGTAAAAGAGAAAAAAAACTAACAAATTTGGCCATGGTACATTATACTAACTCCAAACATTCACACCATGGATTCCTCTATCTATCTCTGCTTTTTTTTTGTTAAGGTGGGGTATTGTGATTCATTAGTTGGTATTATATATTGTTGCAATCAGTAAAGCATTATGTCATGAGATTAGAAGTAAACTGGATTAGAAGGATATTAGGGTGAGCCACTTTGACACAGATAAAATGAATACTGATACAGTCTTGCTCAAAGAAACAACTAGGGATCAATAGACTAAAGAAAACAAAGGGCTGAAGGGCCAGGAGATAGGAAAATGAGTTGGGGTGAAATTAGAAGTAAGATGAAGTGATATAATAAAAAATAAAGGAGGTGAAAATGAGAGTAATGGACTATAGGGAAGTAAAGGAACAGAAAGAGGAAAACTAAGAAACAAAAGAAAAAGAAAAAAGAACAAAAGAAGAAAATTATAATAAGAAAAGGAAAAAATATAACAAAGAAAGAAAAAAAATATATATATATATATTAGTAATACTAAACTTAAAAACACTACAATTGAGAAACAGAGACTGGAGTAATCAAAATAATGTCTGAAGATAGAAGATTTCAGGTAACTTTTGAGGATTTTGCTGTCTCCTGACGCTTTTAAGGAGAAAGGCTGGATTCAGGGCTCTGTCTCACAGCTGTTTATCCATATGGATTACAGAGGTTGGGAAAAGCATTTCACCTGTTCTGTTTTGTCTTTTGGTGGTTGACAAGACAGGATAATTTCTTGCAATGGAGAAAGGCTGAAAAGGGGCATTTTGAAAGACAGCTTGATGGACAAAAACTTTGTGTGTTTGATTGTTGGTGTGGCTGTACAATATTTTTTTTTGTCAGTGGTGGGACTTGAACTCTGGGCATTGTCCCTTCACTTCTTGCTTAAGGCTACTTCTCTATCTCTTTGAGCCATGGCAACACTTCTGTGCAGTGTGAGTCTTAAGGACTGGTGTATGTGTAAAGCATCTTTGTTTTTCATAATCATCTTCCACATGGGGAGAATGGATGTTAAGGCGATGTCTCTGGTGCCAGCCCTCTGTTGTTTCAGGAAGGCTGGTGGTGACCACATAGAATGAACTCCTGCTTTACACTGGTTTCTTCACTGGAGGTAGTGCGGTAGGACTGAGATATGATCTCATGGGGACTATGTTAAGAATAGTTGGTGTCACAATGGCATGGTAGGACATCCAGTTGGTAGCGAAGAATGACACTGGGTTCAAGAAACACCACAGGTTTGGTGTTACAAGTGTTGGAAGAGAAATAGCTTTGCAGATCATCACCTTCTGTGCCTCGGGGAGAATGATGACTGCTTACAATGAGGTCTAGGTGAGAGACATTTCTTATAGCTTTGCCATCTCTCATGGTTTTGCCTATCTTGGATTCTGGGTTACTTTTTTGATTTTCAGATACTCATGCAGCAACAGTCTAGTTGGTAGCTTACCTGTTATAAATTATTGCACCTACGGTGAATGTTAAAGTCTTTTCCACGTTGTTTTCTTAGTCATTGCTCTCCCTATATGTCTAGATTTCTTTCTTTTTTTTTAAAAATTGAGTATGTGATTGATGTCTGAAAATTCATTGCATCATAAGTTACTTTAACACATTTGAAAACACTGATAATGTAATGGTTTCGAATAATTCAAAATTAGTAGGAGAATTTTCTATTGCATTCATTTCATCTGAATTTTAATGGGTGTTTGTATGGAGCTTATATCCTATGCTGTCTCTCAGATTATTTGAAATATTTTCTAGTTTATTGTCTCTACATTATTATATGTAGATAATTCAAATAGAAAGTGATTATTGATCTAGTCAGCTTAATAGGCATATTCCAACATTTTCTATTTGGTTAGTCCTTACAGAATAAGTAAAAACTTCTCATGCTTTCTGTGCCTTCATTATAATTTGGTGCTTTTATGTATTTTTTCTGCTCCCTTTGGAAATCAAGTAAATTGTTGTGTATTGTTAGTGATTTCCCACTTGCTGACATAGATGTACAACTCATCTAAGTGGTCTTTCCACAGTGTACTGTTTCACGGGTAGTGCAAAGAACTTACATGTCTCCAGTCCTGGTGTCCAGCCCTTAAACAACTGAAATCATTCACTTTATATTATCATTACTATAAACTCCTACTATACGGTTATATTCCAATCTTGTTAGAAACCATTGTCTGTGAATATAGATTTGAATAAAGTTGATGTTTTGGCACATCCAGATAATTATACTATATACTGTGTTTTTTTTCTGTAATCAGTTTTTAATGTACCTTTTCCTTTTCTGTAGAAAAATCAGTTTTTAAAAATCAATTGCCACTATGCAGAAGCTGATGATATAATAACTTCATTTTATTGTTTTTTTCAGGCTATATGGTTTTGTTAATTTTTTCTTCCCAACACTTTCTATTGCCATTGTTCTCATGAACCATTGAGCAAATGTAGACATGACTGCTTTTTTTTTTTTTTGGCCAGTCCTGGGCCGTGAACTCAGGGCCTGAGAACTGTCCCTGGCTTCTTTTTTGCTCAAGGCTAGCACTCTGCCACTTGAGCCACAGCGCCACTTCTGGCCAGTTTTTGTATATGTGGTGCTGAGGAATCGAACCCAGGGCCTCATGTATACGAGGCAAGCACTCTTGCCACTAGGCCATATTCCCAGCCCGACATGACTGCTTTTAAGTGACTTTATTCATGCATAATTTCTTTGTAGTCCTTTTGATGATTTCTAATTATTGGATGAAATTAGTATACAAACTTATTTTCCCCTTGTTTTTTTTTAACTGTATTTTTTTTTGTCTTTTCTGTTTTGGTACTGGGGATTGAACCCAGGACATTGCATTTGATAGGCAAGTGCTTTGCCACTGAGCTACATCCCAGCCCTTTCCCCTTGTTTTTGAGAATATTTTTTGTTATGGTGGCTGTGAGCCCTTTCATTTCCATTGATAAATTATTTCCCTGTTTCATTTTTCATATTTATACTATTTACATCCATATTTTATTTTCATTTTTTATTTCTTCATTGTCATTGGACAGTGGGATTTGAATAGGAAAATGGTATAAAATCACAACTCAGATTCATTTTTTCTCATTGTGGGTCTCTTCATTTGTATACATTTCTGAGGTGGTTAGGCATTTGGGAAATCTGTCTGTTTTGTGTCACAATGTTGGCAACACCCCAAGTTTTCAATCTGAAGTCCCACCCTTTTCCCAACAATGTCAGAAGTAGTCAGAGAATTTCTTCTCAACTGAGTGTGTGTGTGTGTGTGTGTGTGTGTGTGTGTGTGTGTGTGTGTGTGTGTAGAGGTCATGGGGCTTGAAATGAGGGCCTGGGTGCTGTCCTTAGGTTTTGTACTCAGATTACTAATCTGCCATTTGAAGCCCAGCTTCATTTCTGGCTCTTTGGCACAAGGGGGAAGTGGTGGTTAACTGGACATATGGTCTCAGGGATTGCAACAATACATACTAATCTGGTGGATAAAAGGAATATATTTTACCAAACACGTAAGTTTTACCTTATGAGGACCTATTTCTTTGAGGATGTATTCTGTCCCAGAAGCCATGAAGACAGTTGCTGTCTGGCCTTAACAAGATGATGAAGCACTTGGGGGCAAAGATGCAGTCCAGGAGCCCTGCACTGGAGGCCAAGATGGAGAAGACCTCCACAGCCACCATGACCTTGCCCTTGGCACTGTGGTAGACAGGCAGGAAGGTGAGCCACACATTGCAGAACACCAGCATGCTGAAGGTCAGCAACTTGGCTTCATTGCAGGTTTCAGGCAGGTTCCTGGCAGGAAAGCCACAGTGAAGCTGGCCAGAGCCAGGGAACCCAGGTATCCAAAGACACAGTAGAAGGCAGTGAGGGAGCCCTTGTTACACAGGATGATGAGGTGGCCATGTTCAGAGTGTGTGTCTGTGTCAATGAAGGGAGGAGAGGTTCCCAGCCAGATTCCACAGAGAGTCACCTGGACCAGGGTGCAGATGGGAATGATGAAGTTAGGAGCTCCTGACACCAGCAGCTACCTCATCCTTCTCCCTGGAGAAGTGAACTTGAAGGCCAGAACCACAGTTACAGTTTTGGCCAAAACAGCAGAAATGGCTACAGTGAACACAACTCCAAATGTGGTTTGCTGTAGAACGCAGGCGACTGTCTTGGAACGGCCAATAAAGAAAGAGCAAGGAACAGAGGAAACAGAAAATGAGGGAGATGAGCAGGATGTAGCTGAAAGCCTGGTTATTTGCCTTGACAATGGGGGTGTTTTGGTGTTTTACAAAGACCCTAAAAACAACTTCTGTGAGTGTCGATAAACCCAGAGCCATGCAGGCCAAGGCCATCCCCAAGGGCTCCCCATAAGCCAGGAAACTTGCACCTCTTGGGAGTCACTGGTTTCTCTGTTTGTTGGCATACTGGTGATCTTGGCACTTCATACACTGCTCCATATCTGGTGAGAAGTTCAATAACCATAAGTCCCTTTCCAGTACTTTGCAGGAAATTAAGAAACCCATATATAGAGATAAATCTGACATGTCAATACTTTCTATCATAAAGTAAAAATACCAACTATTACCAAACATGTCCAGTATTCTTTTTATGTCTGTATTATATTCCCACTTTCACTCTCTTTTTTATGTCAGATTAAAACTGTTTTTTTATTAATTTAACATAAATTTGTTTACAAGGTGTTGTGCAAAAAGGGTGCAGTTACATAGTAGGGCAGTGTGTACATTTCTTCTGATATCTTACGACCTGTTTTTCTATCCCTTGTCTAGATCAGGTAGACATATATGCAATATACAATGTATCAAGAACATATACAGTATTCACAGACTTGGTCTCTACTGTCTCTCCCTCTCCCTTTGTTAACAGTCACATATCAGGGAGATCATGCCCCTTTGTTTTCTGTGTTCTAGGCTTGTCTCACTCAACATTATTTGTTCGAGTTCTGACCATTTCACTGCAAATAACAATTTTTCACCATTCCTAATCGCTATGTAGTATTCCATTGTGTATAAGTACCATATTTTTTTGGATCCATTCGTCTGTGGAGGGGCATCTGGGTTGTTTCCATATTTTGGCTATTGGGAATTGTGCCGCGATAGATATGGAAGTACAAATGTCTTTTTGATATCTTGGGTTTTGCTGTTTAGGATAGATGCCTAGGAGTGGTATGGCTGGGTCATAGGGTAGGTCTATATTGAGCTTTTTGAGAAACCAGCATACTGTTCTCCAAAGTGGTTGTACTAATTTGCAATCCCACCAACAATGGAGAAGGGTTCCTCTTTCCCCACAGCCCCTCCAGCATTTGTTGTTTCCTGAGTTCAGAGTATAGGCCATTCTAACTGGGATGAGGTGGTATCTCAGGGTTGTTTTTATTTTTTTTTGCATTTCCTTTACTAGCAAGGATGTTGAGCATTTCCTCATGTGTTTCTTTGCCATTTTTATATCTTCTCTTGTGAAGTCTCTCTTTAGCTCCTTTGCCCATTTCCTAATAGGTTTATTGGGCTTGGAGGGCCTTAGTTTTTTGAGTTCTCTGTAGATGACCGATATCAGGCCTTTGTCTGTTGCTGTGCTGGTAAATGTCCTTTCCCATATTGTTGGCTGTCTTTCTATTTTGGTGGCTATGACCTTAGCTGTGCAGAAACTTTTTAATTTGTAGTAGTCCCATTTGTCCAGTCTTTCCCCTATTTGTTGTGCCCCTGGGACTCTATTCAGGAAGTTCCTTCCTGTGCCTATAAGTTCTAGCGTCTTTCCTATTCTGTCTTTCAGTAGTTTCAAGGATTCAGGTCTGATATTGAGGTCCTTGATCCATTTTGAGTTGATCTTGGTGCATGGTGATAGGCTTGGGTCTACTTTGAGTTTTCTGCATATGGCTGCCCAGTTCTCCCAGCACCAGTAGTTGAAGAGGCTATGTTTATTCCATCGTATGTCTTTAGCTCCTTTGTCGAATATCAGTTGGCTGTAAGAGTGCGGTTTTATTTCTGGGTCTTCAATTCTAATCCATTGACCAATGATCTGTTTTTATACCAATACCATGCTGTTTTTGTTATGATGGCCTTGTAGTAGAGCTTGAAGTCTGGTATTGTGTTACCTCCTGCACTATTTTTTTTTGCCTAGAATTGCTTTGGCTATTCTAGGTTTTTTGCTGTTCCATATGAATTTGTGGATTGGTTTCTCTATTTCAGTGAAGAATGTGGCTGGGATTTTGATAGGTATTGCATTGAATTTGTATAACAATTTGGGCAATATGGCCATTTTCACTATGTTGATTCTGCCTACCCATGAGCATGGGAGGTCTTTCCATCTCCTTGTGTCTTCTTTGATTTCCCTTATTAGATTTTTTTAGTTTTCATTGAATAGGTCCGTCACGTCCTTGGCTAAGTTGATCCCTAGGTACTTTATTCTTTTTATGGCTACTGTAAATGGAATTGTTTCCATAATTTCCTTTTCTGTTTGTCTATTGCTGGTGTACAGAAAAGCTGCTGACTTTTGTGAATTGATTTTGTATCCTGCTACTTTGCCAAATTGGTTTATTAGGTGTAGGAGTTTGGGTACTGAGTTTTTTGGGTCCTTCAGATATAAGATCATGTCGTCTGCAAATAGGGGTAACTTGATTTCTTCCTTGCCGATGTGGATCCCTTTGATGTCCTCCTCTTGCCTTATTGCTATGGCTAGGGATTCCAGCACTATGTTGAACAGAAGTGGGGAGAGTGGGCATCCTTGTCTTGTTCCTGAGTTTAGGGGGAATGATTTAAGTTTCTCTCCATTTAATATGATATTAGCAGTTGGTCTGTTGTATATGGCTTTTATTGTTTTGAGGAATGTTCCATCTATTCCTGTTCTCTCCAAAGCTTTTAATAGGTATGGATGTTGTATTTTGTCAAAGGCTTTTTGGGCATCGACTAAGATAACAATGTAATTCTTAATTTTAGATCTGTTTATGTGGTGAATTACATTGATTGATTTACGGATGTTGAACCATCCTTGTGACTGAGGGATGTTTGCGTCTATCTTGCTCTGTAATTCTGTGAGAATTTGCTTGACATATGTCGGGCCTCTTTTGTTCGGTGAGTATACATTTATCACCGTGATGTCTTGATTCTGGATTTTTCCTTGTATTAATATGTAGTGTCCTTCTTTGTCTTTTTGAGTGGACTTTAAAGAGAAGTCCAGCTTGTCTGAGATCAGAATGGCTACACCTGCCGTTTTGGTGGGTGCATTTGCTTGGTAGATCTTGCTCCATCCTTTCATTCAAAGCCGGTTTTTGTCCCTTGCTGTAAGGTGGGTCTCTTGTAGACAGCAGATGTCAACTTTTTGTTTGCGAATCCATTCTGCCAGTCTGCTCCTCTTTATCGGGGAGTTTAAACCATTTATATTTAAAGAGATCAAGGATAAGGGTGTTTTTTCTCCTTCCATTTTCTTGTTGGGCTGTTTTTTCCTCTTTTTTTTTTCTTTTTGTCTTTAGTGAGCTGGTCTTTCTGCTGGACTTTGGCTATTGACGTTTCTTTCTGATTCTGTCTGTGTGTCTTTTACGATCTCTGTTGGGTGGGGTTCCCCTCTTAATATTCGCTGTAGGGCTGGTTTTTTATTTACATACTTCTTTAGCTCCTCTTTGGTGTGGAAAGATCTGGTTCTCCCTTCGAATGTGAACTCCAATTTCGCTGGATATTTGATCCGAGGTTGTAAATTGTTATTCTGAAGTACTTGGATGGTGTTCTTCCACTCACTTCGAGCTTGGTAGGTTTGTGTGGATAAGTCGGATGTTATTCGAATCCTCTTCCCATTGAAAAAAGTTTCCTTCTTCGCTTTGGCTGAATTCAGGATTTTCTCTTTAATCTTGAGGTCTGTAGTCTTGAATATTATGTGCCTTGGGGTGGTTTTCCTGGGGTCTGGCCTGCCAGGTCCTATAGGCTTCGGTTACCTGGATGGGGTCCCCTGTGAGATTGGGGAAGTTTTCTGCAATAACTTTATTGAGAACATGATTAAGCCCTCTGTTCTGGTATTTGGCTCCTTCTTCTATTCCAATTATGCGCAGATTATATCTCTTGTCTTTGTCCATTAGTTCCTGGATTAGTCTTCCCTGAAGCTTCACCTTTTCTTGGAGTGTGGTCATTTTCTGGTTGTTGTCAGCTGCTTCATCGTCCAGGCGAGAGATTCTGGATTCTATATGGTCCACTCTTTGTGTTATGGTTTCAATTGCGGAGTTTATGGATGTCAGAGAGCTATTTATGGTTGTCATATCAGCTCTGATCGTGGAAATTTCTTCCTTTAAAGAGTAGTATTTTAAATCTATTTTTTCATGCATTTAAATTCTCAGGATGTGGAGATTTTCTTTAAAGGCGGCTTGCATTGTATCCATTTTTGCTTCCATTTCTTAAAACGAGGCTTGCATTGTATACATTTTTGCTTCCATTTCTTTCTTGGCTTCCTGGGTGTCCTTCCAGATTTCCGCTCTAAACTCCTGGAATTGTTTTCTGATTTCATTTCTGACGCTTCCGATCATTTCTGTTAACATGGCCTCATTTGCTTTTTTAGTCTCCATCTCCTCTTCAGTCGTGCTGCTTTTTGGAGCTGGCGAGTTGGCTTGTCCTTTGATGAACTGAGTTATGTTTCTTTGTGATTTGCACATCTGGAAATCTGTGGATGGCTTCTCAGGTTTGGTTTGTAGCTCTTTCCTCCCTCCTGTGTAGGCGTGTCTACGGCAGCAGGTGCTGCCGCTGTGGCCCCGCCCACCAGAGCGGGCGCTGTCGCCAGGGGCCCCGCCCTCCTGTGCACTGTTGTCCACTACAACATGCACTTTAGCGGGATATGCCTCCCAGAGCGAGTCCTGGGTTGTTGGGTTGTGCTTGCGCCCTCCCGCGAGTCCGTTGGGGGAGGCGGTATGTGTGGGGCCCAGTGGGATCGACTGTACGGGTGTGGCTTGGCACCCTCAGACCTCGCCTCCGCTGCGAGGGGGGAAACGTGATCAGGCTCAGGTGACCCTGCTGGGCTGGTATTGCCCACCAGTGCCTGTGATTTTAGTTGTAAGAGTCTGCGAGGTCCAGGCGCCTCGGGTGGGGCTTGCCCTGCCGGCCGTCCCCCGGCCCCTGTTGGGAAGGGGGCGGGGCCGGTTCTGCCAGTTCAGGATCCTGTGGGGGCTTGGGGCTGTTCCGCCCTTCCCCTGCTAAACTGGCTTCCCAGCGCCTGATGGGAGCTTCCCGCCTGATTTGGGAGTTCTTTGTTCCCTCGGGGGTGGGGAGGGGGAGGGAGGGAGATCTAGCTTCTTTGTCGGGCTTGGGTCTCTGATAGCTGGTCTCCCATTGGGGGAGGGGATAATGGGGGACTCACTTTTGCTGCTTTGTGTGTGTGTCCCACGCAGCCGTTGGCCCTTCAGGGGTTGTGTCGTGGTGGCTTCCCCGTTCCCTCTTTCTGCCGCGCTGGGTTCCCTTGTCCGAACCCGGTGTGGACCCGAACTTCTTGTCGCTGCCGGTGTGTGTCTTGGTCCGCACCCTGCCTTGTGTCCGTGGGGTCTCCCGCTATATGAATTCTGCGCTCCTGGCAGCCTGTCTGCCGATCGCCGGGTTCCCCTTTCCCAGCCTGGCCCTGTTTGGGCCAGGGTCGGCTGGTGGGGGGAGGTGCCCCAAAGCATCTCTGGCTCCATGTAGGTTTTCGGTTCTTCTTTTTTGCTCCTTTTTGTTTTCCTGCCTCGTCCTGCTTTCTAAACCAGTGAAGGAATACTACCGTTTCTAGAGTAACACCCTTCTGCCTTTCTGTGACTGAGTGTCCACGTTTTTTCCCTCACATTTCTGTGTTAGTGCTTTCACGCCTGCGTCAGTATGTGTACGAGTGGAATTGTTGGAGACTACGGAAATGGAAGTGTGAGCTTTTGCTTCTCTGGCGCTAACCCATGTGATAACAAAGGTTTTTTCCCCCTTCTACCTGGAAAAGAGAATATTCAATAGATATCAACAGAAACACAGCCTGCTTATTCTTTCTTTCTTTTGCTCTCTGGCCTGGTCTGTCCTCCTCCCTGTTCTCTCTCCCCTCGCCCCCTCATCTGCCAATCCCGACTGTGACAGCAATCCGGGATGCATGGAAGTGGCCACGTGATGCCCCCAGCCGCTGTCCCTGCCCGTGCCACCATGTTCAACAGTTCTAGGGTCAGCAGAGACCTTTAGAGCATTTATAAAATACTCCATTTCTTAACTGTTAATTAAAATAAAACTTGAAATATTTAGACTGGGATATAGTTTTATTTTTTATTTTTCACTACACAAACGAGCCACCATCTTCTGGAGTCTATATGTTTCACTTTCCTAAAAAGGAGACCTAAGGTCCTTATTTCCATAGATTGCAGTATCAGGGAAACAATAGAATTAGGACATAAAATATAGCCGATATAAGACACAGATATTAACCATCTGTAGCAGATTCTGGAGCTCTTCGGCAGCAACAGAAGCCACGGATGAGCAATACACTGTGCCACGGGAGGTGGCACTCATTTGAAGCTTTAACCCATATGGCAAAAACTTCCTGAAATAATGTTTCATTAGACTCTCGTTAATAGCGCTTTCACAATAAACACAGAAGTAGTACTTTATGAACTATGTAGTATGACAACAAATTTTTTTAAATTGTGAATAAATGACTTTGTAAAACAACAAAATATCATTCTAAAACAGCAATTTTAAGCCAAGTGCCTGAAAATCGCCATAACAGGAAAGTCTGCGAGACTATCATCTCTAGTAAACTACCAAAAAACCTACATGTATAGCTGAGATTCAGGCGATAGAGTGCTATCCTTGAGCACAAAAGGTCAAGGACAGTTGATCAGGGCCTGGGATCATGTCAGAGAACTGGTAAAAAGGTCAAGGACAGTTGATCAGGGCCTGGGATCATGTCCCAGAACTGGTAAAACACACACACACACACACACACACACACACACACACACACACACCCTACAAGTTTATATTTATTTATTGGCATTCCTGGGCCTTCGACTCTTGGACTGAGCACTGTCACAGGCTTCTTTTTGCTCAATGCTAGGTAGCTCTCTGCCTCTTGATCCACAGTACCACTTATGGCCATTTTCTATGTATGTGTTGCTGAGGAATGGAGCCCAGGGATTCAGGTATGCAAGGCAAGCACTTTTGCCACTAGGACACATTCCCATCCAAAAACGTACAACTGTACAATTTTTTTTTTTGTAATTTACGGTACAAGTTATACATTAAGATAAAAGTTACAGATTTATATTGGTACGTTGTGCCCTAAGATTCTACTTTTGGTGTACAGATTTTGAATCACCTGAAGATCTAGAGGACTTAACTATTAGAACACCATGAAATCTACATTAGAATAGTAGTGGGCTACAGATGAAGATCCAAATATGGGCACACATGTAAGTACAGTAGATAGCCCACAGTTTTCAATGTACTTCTTCTTTTTGGTATTATAATAGATTCAGTGACTCCTTCTACTGACATTAGTTGTTGGGAGGAAAATATTCCCTTAAAGCAAGAGATAACTGTTGTAGGGAGCAGCTGACTCCATCTTAACTAGGGAAACTCTTGGGGAGACTGGAATCTCCTCCCTCCAACCCCATAACAATAACAACGTCAGACTTTTGTGGATGGAACATACACTGCAGAGAAAGAGGAAATAGAGGCTGGGGGGCTGGTGTCTCATGTATAATCCTATAAGCCAGCAAGGGCAGGAAAGCACATGAGACTCTTCTCCTTTAAACTACTCACCAAAAATGCCACATGTGGAGCTGTGTCTCAAGTGGTCGGAAGCCTTGAGGAAAAGACGCTCAGCGACAGAACCAAAGCCTTGAGTTCAAGCCAAAGGACAGGCTTGGAGGAGGAGGAGGAGTGGGGAACAAACTTCAAACAAAAGAATTATGAAAAACATGAGCTGTGGCTGGTGGGTGCCACCTGTAATCCTACCTACTCAGGAAGTTGAGATCTGAGGAACACAGTTCAAAGCCAGCTCTGGCAGGAAAGTCCTGGATACTGTTATCTCCAGTTAACCACCAGAAAGCTGCAAGTGTCACTGTGGCTTTAGTAGTAGAGCACCCTGCCGGGCCAGCCAGCAGGGAAACGGGAATCCTGACTGAGGGGCGGCGAGGATTAAGGAAAAGGAAAAATAAGGCAAGAGAAAAAAGACAAGAGACAAAGATGGGGTACGGGAGGTCTGCAGCCGCAAGGTTGAACCTCAAGACTGCAGCAACAGTTTATTCTCACGCCCAGCTTATATGCAGTTTTGGAACCAGGGAATAGCATAGGATTGTTAAAATTCCAGAACATAAAGAGGCTTTGAAGTTTGCAACATTTGATTACAGTAGACACAGGACAAGGTTGATTAACATAGGAATCTACTCCAGCGGACATAGCAAGGTGGGGACATAGCAAAGCAATTCCGGATAGTGGCTGTGAACAATTGTCCTTTCCTTTAGCATCACAGTAAACACCGGACAAGGTTGATTAACATAGGAATCTACTCCAGTGGACATAGCAAGGTGGGGACATAGCAAAGCAATTCCGGATAGTGGCTGTGAACAATTGTCCTTGCCTTTAGCATATCCTGGCAGTAACAGCACAGCCAGAGGTGATAATGAACCTAGGTGCAGGTTTGGCTCCCGACATCTTGGCGACATCGGCACAGCCAGAGGTCAGGATGAGCTTAGCTGCTAGCTCGGCTCCTGACAGAGCACTATCCTTGAGCCAAAGAGTTTAGGGAAAGCACCCAAGGCCAGAGTTCAAGTGCAATTACCACAAAAAAAAAAAAAAAACTTAACGAAAGAAAATGAAATATTGGAATCACTGTCAAATCAAACAGTGAATTGACAATAATAGTCACAGTGATTGATAATCCATAAAAACAATGAATTCCACAGAAAGAGGGTCAGAGTGACGACTGTCTAATTAAACAATGAGCTGCTTTCCTCAGATGTGAACCGAAATAATCTCTCTGCTCACTGAACAGGGTTGCTAAAATTCAAATGCAATTGCTCTCGTATCTAGTGCCTTACACTGCACTTACAGTGTAACTCTAGCTCTGGTGGCTCACGCCTGTAATCTTGGTTACTCAGTAGGCTGAGCTCTGAGGATCCAGGTTACATGCCAGCTTGTTGAAGAATAGCCCTTGATACTGTTGTCTCCAATAAACTACTCTGAAAAATACAGAAGTGGTGCTGTGGCTCAAGCGTAGAAGGCTACCCTTGATCTCAAACAGGCTCATGGACTGTGACCCGTCCCTTATTTTGAGCCCCACAACCCACAAAAAACAAAGGCCAAGGACCTGGATGTGTGTGTGTGTGTGTGTGTGTGTGTGTGTGTATGTGTGTGTGTGTGTACCAGTATACACTTCATGCTTTATTATCAAAATGTTTTTGTTTTGTTGTTATTTATTTTTACTTTTAGATGTTAAAGAGCTATTTTATACTTCCACTAATCATGTTGTTACTTAATCAGGTATACCTTTGCTATTGAAAGTTCTAGATAATGTTTGTAGTACTGGAATATGTCCAATTTTACTGTTGGGGACAGTATGAACTTTTTTCCTTTTTCTATTGTAAGTTTTTATTGTCTAACATAATTACAGACAGGTTACAGTTTCATACCTTAGGCATTGGACACATTTCTTGTACTGTTTTTGACCTCGTCCCTCGGTCCCCCTCCCCCCTCCACCAAGAGTATGAAATTTGTATCCTCAAAAATGTTCAGCAAAATGTTCAGCAAAAATGTCCAGCAAAGTGGAAGTAAATGTTGGTGTCAAAAAAATATTTACCACTTTGTCCTGAATAGTGAAGGTGTACTTTACTTTCATGCTGCATTGATTCTATTTTGAAACCATAAGCGTCTTTTGGTTTGTGTTGAACTGTAAGAACTGCCTTGTTTGTGCTGTGAATGCTAAACTGTACATTCCTTAAACAAAGCTATCTTAAAGTCTGCCAGTCCACACTCTGTGCCTGTAACCTTGGGCCTGCACAAGATTTGAGAAATGGCCATGCTGTCCAAAGATAAACAAGCACTGTGAGCCCACTCAGGCCACCAAATACTCCACCTAATAGGGCAGGTTCTCAGATCCCAGACCAGTGCATAGGATTGTCCTTGGGAATGCAGTTGTGTGCCTTGTGAAATGTGGTTTTACGTGTTACTGGCTGTCTTGAAGGGTACCCACACGTTTCCCTTAAAGAAGACATTTCGATGGATTAGTGAGTACTCAGGCCACGACCAACACAATCGCTCCATCACAGCCCTGCTGTATTTTATTTTCCGTTCTGCTGTGACTCGGCTAAGTCGTGATGGCATGGGCGCAGTCAATCGATCAGTAGGTGAACTAATTCAATAACAGTCTGCAACCCCGTAATTATCAAGCCATTGACATATTAAGTATTGTTCGAGGACATAAAAATTTCACACTAACAAAGTATTTTATCGCACAGACAGAAATAGAACTTATTCTTCCCCCTCCTAGGAAACTAGCACTTTATTAACATCCATTTCCCTAAACATTAATAGATGCCAAAACCAACACGGTCGCTTGGTTGTATGGTTGCCTTCTGCTGTATTCCCCTGCTAAGAAAGAATGTCAAATTTTTTGGTCATATATTGATGTATGTGTACTGCAGACCGGCAAGGTGTCATTTTTAGTTTCCTGTGATTGGTGGCAGTCGAGAGGTGCTTGGGTGGTAAGAGTGGTCATGTAATGAATGGGTCCACCCACTGACGACTTACCAGCCGTTATGCTTGTAGAAGGTGAGGTCTGTCTGTAAGCTGTCGGTCAATGAAGGCACCAGTTTTAAATGCATACCTATGTCCTCGTTGGCTCTTGTTTCACGGACAACATGTGGTAAACAAATCTGCCGTGCCATTAACTCTTGCTACACGGTACTGTGCCCTCTGACACGCTTGCATTAATGGAGCAAGCATCTGCAAGGACTGCAAACATCTGTACCCATGACCTCCAATACACATCTTCCATTCTTTATCTGTCCAGTACTTGCTCACAGCATTGTAATATCAACACTGACTTATTAACCGAACTTCCTGTAATCTCTGAGTCATCGTCCCTACCACAACTGTATTTTGAATGTCATGCTCTGTTTCTATTGCTGCCTTAAAGTCTTGAAAAAGGAAGGTATGTTGTGGAAATGCCCCTGCCCGTCCCTCCAGTCCGTCCTCCCCCCGCCCCCACCGCATCCACCCCGTCCAGTACGAAGCACACGGAGAGTACAAGAATGACTATAGAATACTGAATGAAGTAAGAATGGTTTATTGAGAGACGGTAACAAAGCAACGGCAGAACTAAGAAATCACTAAAGGGGCCACGTTGATGAGGAAAACAGCTGCAGCAGGGGCCAGGAGAAGGAAGCCAAGGACAGACTCATTTTCTGAAGACAGCACCGTGCTCTGTTTGGGCTGTTACCGATAAGCCAGAGAGGGCTATGACTAGATGTGTATATTTAAAAAATTAGAAGCCACTGCTTTAGTCAGGGAAAACATTCTAGTGTAATGGGAGAAAGAGAGTCTAGTCTGGAGAGTGCTCAAGAAAGACTCGAAGAGAGGGTGGAGACAGCCAGACTCTTCTGAGGGTCCAGACCTTCACCCTGCAGGGATTCCGTGGAGCCACCCAGCCTATGATCGGATCACAGTGTGACCTTAAGGGGGGAAAGAGCTGAATCTTGCTGGCCCCACAGAGCAGGCCAGGGAGGTGAGTGGAGGGAGCACATAGAAATTGTTTTCGGATAGCTTCTATGTTATTACAGAGATGGGAAACAACCATGTCTTTTTCTCTCGCTAAATGTGCTGCGCTCGCTCGCAGTATGCGTGAAGCCGCAGGAAGCAGTACTGACACATTATTGTTTGGTTGGAGAGATAATATGCCTCCCGAGTAGTTTGCTTTACATTACACAAACACTCCATAGCCTGCCTGCCGTTTGGGAGTATGGCCCTGGGCTCTATGTGTAGTAGGCCCCTGGGTGTGCCGAGGTCAGCTCCGTTTGACATTGCTGACATGTGAAGGGCGTCCTAGAGGAACAGCATGAGCCTTGGGCGTGCAGCTCCCTGGAGCTGCTCCAGGGGCCATGCCTGAGAAATGTGTCAGCCTAGAGATTCCTCCGCAATTGTTAACATATGTCGTCATTGATTGTGGAAAATAAAGTTTGGATTGTTTTTCTCACATCCCTGCAAGTGCCTCAGACTGTTAGTGAAGCTGGTGATGGATGGCACACTGGTGATGGATGGCACTGGCTCGGACTTAGCACGCAGCATGGCCCCACCTGCACCAGTGCGTACATTTGCTCTCTCCTAGGAGATTAGTCACGAATACCCAGAGTCATTCAAATCTGTGGTCACCCCTGAAGCTGTGTTAATAAAGGGAGTTAAATCTGTCCCCCTGACATACTGATGCCCAATGCCTCCCTGTGTCAGCTTATATGCCTAGCCTTCATGGAGCCTTAAAATAAGCCTATCTCCTTACTGTCCTGAATCCCCTCTGGCTACCAAAGCAAAGTGTTCTCTGTGTCTCATTCCAGATCCCAAGGCTAGACAGGAAACACTGTTGCATCTTGTTTTGTTATTTTCTCAGTCAAGCAGAGGACAGTTTAGAGTCCTGTTTTCCGTAATGGGTGAAGGGAAGAGAAGGACATGTGAAAATCCAACACAGTGACGGTTGCCTTCTCCTGGTATTGCGGGATGTTCTCGAATATGTACCTTCCCAGCCTCGGTGCCCTGCTTCTTCTCTTCTGAAGTTCCTTCCTGCCCTGACATCCTTGAGGTCCCCTGCCACCGAAGGCACTGCTTGTCCTTGCTGAGTGCCTGAGCACCATTGGCTGTGCCACACTGTCCGGCTTCTTCCCTGAACGGTCTCCAGGCTGGGAAGGCACTTGGGATGCCCATCTCATCTGTAAGGATGGGAACCCCACAGCGGCCCCTCACGTTACCCATAGCTTTCCCATAGCGGGTCACCTGATGCTCACAGTGGCCTTCTACAATGCAGTCACTTTGGAACTACGCAACTGAAGATGGGTGTGTGTTTGGTCACGTGGCTGATATCTGGCTGATAAATCCTGTGTTTTCAGTCACTAGGTATCAGTTATTGAGACGCGAGCTTTTGTTCACTTCAGTTTTATTGTGAAGCAGGAGGTATGTGATAGTGGGTGAGGGTCACTGCAGGCAGGGACGGATGAAGCGGGGGGAGGGTTTGTGGGGCAGGCGTGGGTAGGCAAAGGAGGGGGCCAGGGTTCGTGAAGGCATAGGTGGCCATGGGTGGGGGGGCCGGGGGTACGCGTGACATGGGTCGAGGGTTTTGGAGGGTGGCCGGGGTTTCTGCGGGCAGGGGTCGGGGGTGCCAGCGTCTCGGCAGTTGTGGCGGGTCGTGTCTCCAGCGGCAGCCGGTCGCTGTCTCCTCTAGCCGCTCATGCCCTTGCTCGTTCTCACAGCCGTCCCGGTCCGGCAAGCGCTGTCCACTTGTCCCTCCAGGCGTGGCTGGCCGAAGCGGCCCTGGGCCTCTCCCTCCCTGCCGGGCTGGGCGCAGCGTGGCGAGGATCTGTGGGGGCAGGGGTCGAGGTGGGGCCGGGGTCTGTGCGGGCAGGGTGGAAGGGGGGCTGTCAGAAGAAGGGGTGTGAGGGTCGGTGCGAGCAGGGTTCGTTGAAGGGAGCCCGAGGTTTCGTCTGCCATGGCCGGCCGCGTGACAGGTGTGACAGGTCCAGGCCGGCCGAAGGGGCAGCGGGCTCCCCGCTCCGTGCACGGCTGGCCGCAGCGGGGCCTGGATGTGTGCCGGCAGGGGTCAGGGGTCAAGGAGGGGCTGTGTGGAGCCAGGCGTGCCGCAGTGGGGCCTGGATGTGTGAGGTCAGGGGTCAGGGGTCGAGGATGGGCCGGGGTGAGGGCAGGCCCTAGGGGTCGATGGGTGCCCGCCGTGGCATTTAGGGTTGTGTTTGGGGGTGCGGCGCGCGCCCCCCTACCTGCTATCCTGTCCCGGAGGTGTCGGTGTCGGCGGCGGCAGCGGTGGCGGTGGCGGCGGCAGCGGTGGCGGTGGCGGCGGCGAGTCCGACTTTGCGGCGAGGTTCCCCGGGCCGGGCCTCGGCGGCCGGATCCGGTAGTAGGCCGTGATGGCCACCAAGCGTTGGCGCCGTTCTTCCCTCTCCGCCTTGTCCACAGCATAGGACCCGCGGTTCCCCATGCTGGTCTGAAGCGTTGCAGGTGCGGGTCCGAGGCTGCGGCCTTCTCCAGGCTAGGGGGGCTGGGCGGCGGGCCGGTCGGGGGGGCGGGCCGGTCCGGGGGGTGGGCAGGCATTTCCTTGGTGCCAGGTGGCCGGTCCGGGGGGCCTTTCCGGGCGGGGGGCCTTTCCGGGCGGCGGGCCGGTCCGGGGGGCGCCTCACCCTAGGCCTCGGCCATCGCTTGGTTTCATTCACCACACACCTGACCTTCCAACCACATTTAACTTATAGTGTGGGGCAGGGGAGGAGGGGTGAGGGGGCACCAGGGGTAGTGCAGGCAGGGTTGCAGGGGGACCAGGGGTAGTGCAGGCAGGGTTGTCAGAAGGGGGGTCGAGTTTCCCACGCGTGCTGCTCGGGGTGGGGGTGGGGCCTACCCGATTCCTGGGGTGCTTTGTCACGGCATCCTCCAAATGGATGGGTGCTGGTCCGAGCGGCGGGCTGCTCAGCCCGGCTGCCTGTGTACTCCTGCAGTGGCTCAAGTGTACAAGGCTCCCCTTGAACTCAAAGAGGCTCATGGACTGTGACCAGGCCCTGAGTTTGTGCCCCACAACAATCAAAAAACAAAGCCCAAGGACCTGGATGTGGGTGGGGGGGTGTACCAGTGTACACTTCATGCTGTATTATCAGGATGTTTTCATTTTGTTGTTATTTATTTTTACTTTTATATGTTAAAGAGCTATTTTATACTCCCACTAATCATGTTGTTACTTAATCAGGTATACCTATGCTAGTAAAAGTTCTAGATAATATTTGAAGTTCTGGAATATGTTAAATTTTACTGTTGGTGACAGTATAATATTTTTTCATTTTTCTATTGTGAGTTTCTATTGTCTAACTGAATTACAGACAGGTTACAGTTTCATAGCTTAGGCATTTCTTTTACTGTTTGTTACCTCGTCCTTCGTTCCCCCTCCACCAAGAGTATGAAATTTATATCTTAAAAAATTGAATTAAATGTATGTGTCAAAAAAATATTTACCACTTTGTCCTGAATAGTGAAGGTGAATCTTAATTTTAGGCTGCATTGACTCCATTTTGAAACCATAGCTGACTTTCTGTTTGTGTTGAACTGTAAGAACTGCCTTGTTTGTGCTGTGACTGCTAAACTGTACATTCCTTAAACAAAGCTATCTTAAAGCCTGCCAGGCCCCACTCTGTGTCTGTAACCTTGGGCCTGCACAAGCTCTGACAAATGGCCATGCTGGCAAAAGAGAAACAAGCACTGCTATCCCACTCATGCCACCAAATACTCCGTGTAGCAGGGCAGGTTGTCAGAAATCAGACAACTGAAGGACTGTTTTGGTAACTACTGTTCACTATCCTTGAAGAGAGAAACTCAGAGATAGTGCCTAAGACCTGAGCGTAAGCCTCAGGAATGGCACACAGCACACACACACACACACACACACACACACACACACACACACACACACCAGGAACATTCTGGGCAGGGCTTTGTGCTCAACAAATTGTTAATGAAACATGCAAAGGAGATTGCATCAAACTAAAAAGTTTATTAGCAGCAAAAGACACAGTTACTAAGCTGAAAAGGCAGCAGACAGCATGGGGGATCTTTACCAATTGATAATAGTCTAATATCTAGAAAATACAAGGAGCTAGCCCACCCATTAATTACCCAAGAATAACTGGAAAAAGGGCTGGAGACTAATCAGAAGAAAAAGTGAGAATGGCCTCTTAACACATGAGAAAGTATTCACCATCCCTATCCCCCCCCAAAAAGGCAAATGAAATCTTCATTCAGTGTGAAAAAATTGAAGATGGAGTAACACTGTTAGAAAAGAAATGCAATCATTATATAGCTGTATATAACATTACATAACTGTTACCCCTCTGCACATCACCTTTACAATAAAATTTAATTATATAAAAAAACTATATTTACATTGCATCTCACCACACTTACATTAGGCAGCGTAGAGAAAACGAACTCTAAAAAAAATTGGTGGGGATTCTGGGGCAAAAATGAACACCGATTCACTGTTGGAGGGGATATAAACTGGTGAAATCACACTGGAGGTCACTTTGAGGATCCCTCAAAACACTTAGCATAGAACTACCCTATGACCTACTGATAGCACTTTGGGGCATCTACATAGACATTACAAGTAAGGATATGGTAAAGACACTTGAATGTGCATACTCTTTACCGCACTACTCCTGACATCAGGCATGAAACTAGACCATATGCCCTGCAATGTATCAATGTGTCAAGAAAATAATAGATTTGGAAACCGATGGGTAGATACGAAGTTTACTCACCTGCTAGAAAGAAAAATGTTATATCCAATTGCAGGCAAACAGAACTCGAAAAAGTATGGTAAGTGAAGTCGGGTTCAGAGACACAAACATCACCTTTTATTGTTGTTGGTGGTGGCCAGGTGTCTTGAACTCAGGGCCTGGGCACTGTCCCTGAGCTTTTTCACTCCAAACAATGCAATGCACAAACAAAAAAAGTTCTGAATACTTTTAAAAAGAAATCAGCTAATGTGCTCTGTACCTGACTTACGCAATTGTAACCCCTGTACACATCTCTTTCATAATTACTATAGAAATACAGTTTCCATTGTTGCCTACTGGAGCAGTTATTTGCAGCTTTTCATTGTAATGCTAAGTTTCCTCTCTGTGTAAGCATTCTCTTTCTCTGGTTTATTCAGATAGGTTTGTGTTTTGTTTCAGAAACCTTGTACTGCTCATCAAGATGGAATATTTTGGAAATTAGACAATTAAAACCTGAAAAATCTAGATACATTGTTGCAGCATGGTCTTGATAATTTAAGGGAAACATCCTTCCCAGCTTTACCACACTTGTTCTGTGACTGACTTTCTACTACTGCTTCTTGGAATTTTCCAGAAACAGAATTTCTCATTGTAGGGTATTGTCCTTGGTAATGTAGTAGTGTGCCTGGTGATATGTTATTCTATGTGTTATTGGCTGACTTGAAGGGTATGGAGCTGGGTAAATAACTATGAAGCAAAACAGCTGTAGAAAACTGCAAGGTTCAGCTGACAGCTCTTAATCAAAAGTAACCTAACTGTCTTTCCTTTTTATATACATTACCGATGATAACGGATTTCTACAACTCAGATAGTTTTGTGTGCTGGAAACGATCATTTGAAACCATTAACAGATTCGAGAACTAACAGTCCCCCCCACCCCCCACCCCAAATTTCCAACCATAAATATACTCAGCACCATGGAGAGACGCTGTGGATGTTTCTGAACTAGAAATGTCTTCTGAAGGGCAAGCCTTCCTATAGTTGGAAGAGCAATGCCTGCATGAGACTTTGCTTTCTAGGCTGGCACTGACAATGGAAAGCGACTCTGCTCTCCATGGTGATTCTTATTTCTTTATCTATTACCAACCCATCTTCTTCACCACGGGTATTAATATTTGTTTTCCCCTGCTTTTCATAAAAGTCAGTCAAAGTTACTATGTGGTAATCAGTGATCAGTTCACTGTTTTAAGGTCCTCCCCCGAGGGCTACGTGCTGATCGATGCTGCACCTGGCTGTCTCCGCCCGGTTACCTGGGTGACCCGCACACCTGGGGGCGGTGGCCTCCCCGCCCCTGAGGGCACATCCGGGCCCCACCTCCCCATCCGGGCCCTATAGGAGGCCTCCCGCGGTAAGGCTCGCTCTCGGTCCCGCCGCGGGCGCCGCGAGCTTGCGCGCGGGTCTGCGGAACAAGCTCTCCGCTCCGTCCGGAGTCGGCGTGGCGCCCGCCTTTCCCGCTCCCCGCGCTACACAGCTAAGCCATCAGGTAAGGAATGCGCGGTGACGGGAGGCGGAGGTTCCCCTCCTTAGCGGGGTCTGGAACTTCCGGGCGGTTACTGTCTGGGGCTCCTAACTCTTCACGGAGGCTCTGAACTCCAGGTGGGAAGCCCACACGGAGCCGCCGCGGCTTCTCCCGCGGAGGCCACGGGTGTTCACCCGCAGCCTCGCCGACCTCGCATTGGCACTGAAGGCGCGGCCAGGCGGGGCGCGGGGACCCGGGTCTGGAAGGGGCGACCCCCGCCCCCATCGCCACCCGGACCCGGGGAGATCTGCCCTCCCCTCGCCGTGCTTCCAGCCCCCGTTCCCGGCTCCCCGGTGTCCGCACGTCCCCGAGCCGCCAGCACGGACGTGTGGGTCGGCGCGCGCCGCACCGAGTCCGGGTCCTCCCGGTTCCGGGGCGCAGGCTCGGGGTACTGGCCCAGACACACCCGAAACGGCCGCCTGAGAGTCGGGCACACGCGCGGTGCAGACCCCGCACGGGGACGGGCGGGGCCGGGCCGAGGGCACACCGCCCCGGGACCGGAGGCCTCTGGGCGCCAGGCGCCGCCCCTCTCCGCCCCGGGCCCCGCAGGTGCTCACGCGCCTCCTCCACCCGCCCGGCTCTCCCGGGGACGAGCCCAGGGCCGGCGCCGCGGGGAGACGCTCTCCTCCGCCTCCAAGCGCCGGCTGCAGCTCCTCTCCCTTCTGCACGCACTGCAGGCGTCTCTGGCCCGGTTGGGGGTCCAGGCGCCGCCCCGAAGGCAGCACTGCTGTACCACGAGCTGGGGAGGAGCGGAGGCCAACGAAAGACTCTCGGCCGTCGGTGTGCTCGGAAAACGGAGAATGACACGGAAAGGGGGTGAACAGGACGTCTGCTTTTGGTGAGTCAACGAGCTCCCTTAACCACATGTTGTTGAAAATGAACTTTGGCAAGATAGGCGATATTTGGGTTAGGCTTCAGGTGTAGGGCTCGGTGTTAATGGTAGGATTAAAATTTGATTAGGATAACCATGCCCTAATACATACCCTAAGCCACTCAGGAATCCTATGCCTTAGTTGATAATTTTCATTAGCTAAACACACATAATAACTGTGCCTAACGCAGCAACCCTAACCCAGCCCTCAAAGATGGTAGAGAGAACTGGTTTGCTTGTATGTTTTTGTTCTTTCCTCCCTCTCTGGCCTGTTTCCCGACAGTGTCCAGGGTCTGTGTGGGCTGCAGGCCTTTGTAAAAGCTGGCTGCCTGCAGACGGCCAATTTTCGGATAAACACTCCAAGATTCCATCCTTCAGTATGTCGCTTCTCAGATAATGTACACATATCTAACAGTAGGACTGTGGTTAAGGGGTCGGTTGTTGATGTCTGTAAGGAGTGGTGGTAGGTGGAGCACGCTAGGGTATGAGTACTGGCTAGGTTAGTGTGCAGGATGGGGATCCATGTTTGGGTATGGGGTAGGGGTAGGTGTAGGGTTGGGTTGGGTTGAAGGTGTATTACAGTTAGGGTACATGTGAGTACAGTTTGGATTTGTGTTTTGGTATGGGGTATGAGATAGGGTAGGGTTTACAGTTTGTGAGTGGGCTCAAGATCCTCCCCAGGGTCTTGGTTTACTAGCTCTGCTTTTTCCCCACGTATTTGTCTTCATCTCGTGTCTCCCACTTACTAGGTAAAGAAGTGCATTTCCTCTCTCTGGAAGGCCTACTTTAGAGTACTTTTGTGTAAGCGTAAATTTTAAAGCTTAAGACAAGGGTCCTAGCTTTGAACAAAGCCCATCTGTACTCTCAGAAATGCCTCGGAAGAACCTAGATAGGTGAGGATGGGTTGTGGTTTCCCATGGACTGTGGCCTCATGTTTCAGGGCCCTGTACTCTTCCTTATGGTAATATGGCATCTGCTAGGGTGTGGTCTGGTCATGTATGGTTCTCCTCTCAATAGCTGTACAGTGATGGACGGTTCAGTCTGTGGAGAGCATTCGGTGGTGGTGCTGGTACCACAAGGGACCGGCTTCCTTTTTTTTTGGTGGGGGTCCAGCCCTCTAGCATGGAGTCAGCACCAGGTTTTAGGAGCAGTTCTAATTGGAACACTGAAACTTTCATTTATTCACTCAGGTTCTCAGATTATCCCCGACAGTGGCAGGGCCTCATGTGCCTCCACAGAAGTATCCTGACTTTGTTTTCCGTCCTGTATACATCCAGTATACATACGTCCAGTATACATACTGGGATAGGTGTCCACTTTCTGTTGCCGCTTCTAGACGGCCGAGGGCAGCTCTTCATCCGAGGTCTTCCTGTGAACATTCGTACCCAGGTACGGACTGCTGCGCTAGGGCTGGGGAGCAGAGCGGGACTTGAAGGGACTCCGGTTTCTGGACTGAGACCAGACTGACATCTTTTGAGGGATATATAGTCTTGGGGGTATCGGTGACACTTGAGTAGTGGATTTGGACAGACATGACAAGAGCTTCCTAGAGAAGAGCAGGCTGCTGTATTCAGACTGGTTTCCCAGCATGTCGGCCAAAGCGTTACCAAAAACCTGTCTTCTGCTTCATGCCTGGCCAGGGTTGACACAGCCTCTAAAATGCCTTTTTTCTAGCACCTGGCCAGGAACCTGGGGTGCCATCACAGTGCTTACCTATAGCCAGTGCACTCCTGGCATTCCTCTAGCCAGGATGAGGAGGAAGGCACTGGGCCTGCCCGCCGAGGGGTTCTGAGTACAGAGGATGATGTGTTGGCAGCAGAGGGCAGGTAAGGTGGTGGGTGGGCTGGGGGAGGTGGGAAGCTCTCTGGCTGCCTGCCCAAGGTGGACTGTATCCATTTTTAACCACCAGGCCGGCTCCTCCAGAGTCAGGGAGGCAGCATCGAGTACTGCATTTTAGGGTGCTGGGGTGAGTGCCATCTGTCTGTGTTATACATGGAGAACCCCAGGCCCATTCCAGGCCCGTGCTCTTTCCTCTATCCATCATAGCCCAGGCACCCATCAAAGCGCTACTTGTGAGGAAGCTGGCCACCGTCAAAAGTGTAGAGTGCTTGGAGAGTCAAAGCTCATTTTTCTCTCCCATTCTTGGCATACTGCAGGCTCTCTTTGACCTTGCCAGCTGCTTCGTGTCCACATTGAGGAAAGTGGGTGAATGCCTCTGTTGCTGAGTGTTGGTGGGACTGTGCCTCCTGAGAAGGTCATTTGCACACTGTACAGAATCCCTTATGTGGATGGAGTAGGAGCCCTTCATCAATCCTCAGTTCTGTGGGGAAGGGTCGCTACCCTTAAGCCTCTTTCCTTCCTTTCCGCCCACATGTCTCTTTAAGAAGGGTGTGGATACACATCCAGTTTCAGGATCCCCCCCTTTAAAAGCCCAGCCCTGGCTCGGAGGACACAGGTGAGATGCCATGACTAGTTGAAACAGCCTTGTTATGCATCTTCCTGACTCACATTTCCAACTCACCTCACAAGGGATGTCTTGGCTCTTCCACAGTATAGATGACCAAGCTCTGGTCGTCAGGGTAGAGGTTCACCGGCTTCAGAAAGTTACTCCTCTTACTTGTCTTTCTTTTCCCACTGCCCCTGAGATTTAGAGCTTAGGCCAGGGATGGCAGACAGACTTAAATGACCCCCTAGCATTACCTGTGTCCTGTGAAGGTCCCTGCTTCCCACCACACCATACTGGGTGACATTGAGGGAGGGATGCTCCCATGGTAGCGAGAGAGTGTAGACAGAACAAAACCTTAATGTGTTATTTTCCTAGGGCTGCCATGAAAAGGCACTGCACACTGGGAGCTATGGAGATCTTCTTTCACAGCTCTGAAGTCCACCAGATTGGAAGGAAGCAAGGTGCATTAGAGGCCATATTCCCTTGGGTGTTGCAAGGGCATGGTATGTTCCAGGTCTTGTCCTGCTTTCCAAACCATTGAAGGAATACTGCAGTTTCTAGAGTAAATCCCCTGTGTGCAGTTCTGTGACTGAATCTCCCCCTTTTTTTTCCCCCAGTCTTGGGCCTTGAACTACGAGCCTGAGCACTGTCCCCGGCTGCTTTTTGCTGAAGGATAGCACTCTGCCACTTGAGCCACAGCGCCACTTCCAGCCATCATGCAGCAGGCGCTTTGCTGTGTGGGGAAGCATGGAGGACCGCGTGTGCAGGTGCCGCTTGTGTGGAGAAGGCCGGACCGAGGTGCACCGAGCTGACCTTGAGGCAACTCCAGAAGACAAGCAGAGCTAAGCCGAGCTTCCTGGCAGGTGGGGCCCACGGCATGGGTGTGGGGTGCTCGTGAATGTGTGTGGAGAAGCGCAGCCTGCCAGTCCTGTTTGCTGCTTTGGGCCCTTCCTCAAGCGGTTTTCGTGAGGCTACGCCTCAAACCAGGCCTCCATAGCCGCCTCACAGTCAGTGCCGAGCATTTAGCGGGCTTTTAGTCTCGGCAGGCCCAGGCCATGGTTGTGGGGTGTTTGTGAAAGTGTATGGAGGAGCGCGGCCTGCCTACTTGTTGGTTTCGTTGAGCCTAGTCAGTCCTTTGGTGAGGCTAGGGCTCAAACCAGTCTTGTGGAGCTGGCTCCTGGTCATCTCAGTCTGGTCAGGCCCGTGGCATGGGTGTTGGTATATATTGCCTGCCTTCCTGCCTGCCTCTCTGTATCTGTTTGTGTCCTTCATGAAGTGGCTTTGGTGAGGCCGGTCCCTAAGCCAGGCTTCGGGAGGTTGCTTTTAGGTGGCGCTTTCAGTTTCGGTAGGCCCAGGGCATCGATACAGGTGAGGGACAGTGTGGAGAAATAACGGCCTGCTTCCCGTGCCGTGGCTTGGGTGAGGCCAGTCCCCAAACCAGGCCTCCGTAGCCGGCTGCCGGTCATTGTCAAGCTTTTACCTGGCACTTTGTCTATGCAGGACCAGAACATGGGTGTGGGGTGCTTGTGGTTGTGTGTGTAGAAGTGTGGCCTTCCTCTCTCGTTTGTTCATTTGTGCCCTTCCTGTAATGGCTTCAGTGTGTCTAAGCCCTGAAGTAAGGAGGTCAGGTCTCTCCGGTATCATCATGTCCGCACGTTGAACTGTAGGGTATGGCATCTTGTCTTCCTGGTGGAGGGAGGGAATTCTGACCGTCAGGTGTTGGTTGTGCTTGAATTCCTGGAGACAGGTGTGAGCACATACCTTATCGGTGACTAGACCATTTCAGTCCAGGGCTTGGGAATAGCAGCTTCCTGATACCCTGTCCCCTGACTTTACCTTATTTAGGCCCCGACAAGCACTGGTGCCACTACACCTTACCATACATCTCCATGTTGGCATCCTGTGTCCTGTCTCCTGTCTCATCTCTGGTCATCATGGTGTCCCAAATCAGCTCTTGTGGCTGAATTGGTTTGTTAGTGTAGTTTTTTGTTTCTTCTTTCCTCTCTGGCCTGTTTCCTAACATTGATAAATATATTGGGGGGCAGCAGGCCTTTGTAGACTGCTAGCATTCTAATAAACACTTGAAGATTTGAACCCTTAAAACTGTGGTTTCTTCGATAATTTACATTATAACAGGCCCAAACCAGGCTTCTGGATGTAGCTCCCAGTCACTGCAGAGACTCTAGATGGTGCTTCCAGTCTAGGCACGCTCAGGGCATGGGTGAGGGGGTATTTGTGAAACGGTGGGCAGAAGTTCGGCCTGCCTCTCTTGTGCGTTCCACATTATACTTGGCATACCACGGTATTTTGTCTACCTCTTGGAGCATGCCTTGTCAGCCAGGCAAGGACCTTTATACTGAGTCATGTCCCCTGGTGGTCTCAGTGGACCATCACTGCCCCCAGGCCTGGCCTGAGATCCGTCTCCTTAGGAGCTGGATGGATGTATCAGAAGGCAAGAGCAGAAAGCATGGTCTAAATGGCCTTTTTCTTGTTTCTCCCATCAGACATGCTCCTGATCCCACTCTACAAAGGAGAGGCCTAAGCGCTGACCATTGGAATGGTAGGTGTTGGATCTAGGTGTCCAGTCCAATGTAGCTTGGTGGACCACAACAAATCTTGGTTTGGAGAACATAGGCCTCGACCCCCGTATTGAATAGGGCACGGAATTTAGAGTGGAATTTAGAGTGGTAAGTGTATTAGCTAGCCTTTGGCAAAAGAAGCTCAGGAACAGTGCCCAGACCCTGAGTTCAAGCTCCACGACCGGCAAAAACAAAACAAACACCACCAACAACAACCAAAAAGGTGTTAATTTTATCATTGTATTTATAAGTCTTAATACACCCTAATGTTTTATTTACTTTAAATATTATTCTTTGCCGGCTGTGGGGATTGAACTCTGGGCCCAGGGGCTGTCTTTGAGCTCCTCATCTGCACGCTAGTGCTCTGCCACTTGAGCCACAGCGCTACTTTAGGTTTTCTAGTGGGCCATTGGAGATAACAGGCTTATGAACTTTCCAGCCTGAGTTGCCTTTGAACCTGGATCCTCTTGTCCCAGCCTCCTGAGTAGTTAGGATGACAGGAGTGAGCCACATTTTTTTAGGCATACAAAAGCATTTCACTTTTTTGGGGGCGAATTCCACTGGTATTGTGTTTCAGAGCCTTCCACAAGCTAGGCAAGTACCTCTGCTTTTAGCCATTGTTGTTTTTATGCAACCTTTGGTTTTCATGATTTCCATCCTCTGTAGGCATTTTAGAGAGAAAATGCACAGGGTGTCTGAATAAAATGTGTACAGCCTGGAAGCTTGGAATCATGAATAGAGGTTCTGGCTCTATAGCCTAAGGTTGAACAATGTGGATGAACCCCATTAGAACCTGCTCTGGTGAACTCATGCCTTGCCCAGGACCTTGGCCTCTGTTCAAGACTGTATCAACTTTTTTTCTTTGTTGTCGTTTTTTTTTATGGACAGTCCTGGGTCTTGGACTCAGGGCCTGAGCACTGTCCCTGGCTTCTTTTTGCTCAAGGCTAGCTCTCTGCCACTTGAGCCACTAAGCCACCTCTGGCCATTTTCTCTATATGCGGTGCTGGGGAATTGAACCCAGGGCATCATGTATAGGAGGCAAGCACTCTTGGCACTAGGCCATATCCCCAGCCCCTGTATCAGCTTTTAATTTAATTTATATTAATTAACATATCCTGGGTACTGGAGAAGGAGTTGAAGGCATGGGTGAGGAATGGCAGCCTATCTTTTACTGCTTGATAAGTTGGTTCCGATCAGAACCACTTCAGTGACCCTAGTCCCCTGCCCAGGCCTCTGACTCTTTGCTATGCATTCAGTCCTGCTTTTGGTCATGTCCTGCTCTGTGACTGTGTGCAAGGGGATGAGGGGCTGTGTGGAAATTTTTTTATTTTTATTACGTAGGTCTAACACACATTTTCTTCAGTGTACCAAAGCATTTATATTTCTCTTGGGTGGGTGAATTTAAATTTTATTGTGCTTCAGGGCCTCCCACAACCCAGGCAAACAATCCAACACTGAACCTCTCTCCTTTAATATAACCCAGTCAGTTCCTTAAGACCGGTTTTATTCAAGTTTTCTAGTAAGGAGCTTCTGTGTGACTATCTGTTTCGTTCTTCCCCTGTCGCCTATATAGGATACTCCTTCCCTGTGGAGTAGTTCCAGCATGCCCATCCTTTGTTGACTGTTGATTTCTTCTGACTATAAGTACTTTGAGTGCAAAATGTGTCTAATATCAGATGAAAACATGGAGTAAATACACTTGGAGTTTTGAGTGTAGTATCTGGAAGTATGGCCCAATGTAGGAAAGTGGCATGAATGACACCACCTCCCTTGAAGAAGTGACAGCCATTCAAAAACATTCTGAAGTTGGCATCACTGTGGATTGCAGTTTGAATCCAGCCCTGTTAGGAAAGACCATGAGGCTCTTTATCACCGTTCAACAACAACAAACCCCTAGTAGAAGCTGAAAACTGTGTCTCAAGTTGTAGAGTGCTCATGCCTGAGTTCAAAAACCCGGACCAACACAAAAGGATTGTTGTGGTTGAGAATGTGGCTTCATGGCAGGGTGCTTGCCTAGTATTCATGAAACCCAGTGTTTGATTCCTCAGTACCACATACACAGAAAAAAATGGAAGTGGTGTTGTGGCTCAAGTGGTAGAGGACTACCCTTGAGCAAAAGAAGCTCAGGGACAGTGCCTAGACCCTGAATTCAAGTGCCAGGATTGGCAAAAAAAAAAAAATTTTTTTTGTTTTTATCATTTATGTCATATTAATTTTTAAAATTTTATTTTTTTAATCTTTTCTTTGACTGATGTGGGGCCTGAACTCTGTGTCTGTGTTATATCCTTGAGGTATTCAGTTGAAGAGTAGTGCTCCAATACCTGAGTCACAGCACCATTTCTTGTTTTCTACTGTGCCATTGTAGATAAGAGTCTTATGAACTTTCCTGCCCGAGCCGCCTTTGAACAAGGATCCTCTTGTCTCAGCCTCCGGAGTCGCTAGGATGACAGGAGTGAGCCACATTTATTAGGCATACAAAAGTATCTCACTTTCTTTTTGGTGAGTTCCAGTGGTATCGTGTTCTTGGCCCTTCCACAAGCTAGGCAGGTACCTCAGGTCTTAGCCCTGGTTCTTTTTATGCCTCATTTGTAGGCATTTGGAAGAGAAAATGCACAGAGTGTCTTCATAGAATGTGTAGAGCCCGGAATCTTGGAATCGTGAATAGAGGTTCTGTCTCTAGAGCCCAAGGTAGAGCAGTGCGGATGGCCCACATTCGAACCCGCTCTGGAGAACTTATGTCTTTCCCCGGCCCCTGGGCTCTGTTCAAGTCTGCGTGAAGTTTTCAGTTATACTTTCATGTCCATCCTGGGTCCTGGAGAAGGAAGTGGAGGCATGTGTGAGGAAGAGCAGCCTATCTTTTACTGCTTGGTAAGTTGGTTCTGATCAGAACCACTTCAGTGACCCTAGTCCCCTGCCCAAGCCTCTGAGTCTTTGCTATGCATTCATTTCCACTTGTGGTCATGTCCTGCACTGTGATTGCGTGCAAGGGGCTGAGGGGCTGTGTGGAAATTTTTTTATTTTTATTACATAGGTCTAACACACATTGTCTTCATCCTACCAAGGCATTTTAGATCTCTTTTGTGAGAATTTAAAATCTGTTGTGCTTCATGGCCTCCCACAACCCAGGCAAGCAACCAAAAACTGAACCTCTCCCCTTTAATATAACCCAGTCAGTTCCTTAAGACCGGTTTTATTCAAGTTTTCTAGTAAGGAGCTTCTGTGTGAATTTGTGTTTTGTTCTTCCCCTGTCGCCTACATAGGATCCCGCTTCCCTGTGGAGTAGTTCCGGCATACCCATCCTTTGTTGCCTGTTGATTTCGTCTGACAGTAAGTACTTTGAGGCCAAAATGTGTCTAATTTCTGATGATAACATGGAGTAAATACACTTGGAGTTTTGAGTGTAGTATCTGGAAGTATGGCCCAATGTAGGAAAGTGGCTTGAATGAGACCCCCTCTCTTGAATTAGTGACAGCCATTCAAAAACATTCAGAAATGGGCATCACTGTGGATTGCAGTTTGAATCCAGCCCTGGTAGGAAAGTCCATGATGCTCTTTTTCACCATTCAACAACAAACCTCTAGTAGAAGCAGAAATGTGTCTCAAGTGGTAGAGTGGTCATGGCATAGTTCAAGATTCAGGACCAGCACAAAAGGATTGTTGTGGTTGAGAATGTGGCTTCATGACAGGGTACTTGCCTAGCATTCATGAAACCCTGTGTTTGATTCCTCAGTACCACATACACAGGAAAAAATGGAAGTGGTGTTGTGGCTCAAGTGGTAGAGTACTACCCTTGAGCAAAAGAACCTGAGGGTCAGTGCCTAGACCCTGATTTCAAGCACCAGGATTGTCCCCCCCCCCCAAAAAAAAAGGGTTTTCGTTTTCATCATATAGGTCTTACATTTATCTTTACACTTTATTTAAAATCTTTTCTTTGACTGATGTGTGGCTTGAACTCTGTGCCTGCGTTCTGTCCTTGAGGTATTCAGATGAAGAGTAGTGCTCTACCACCGGAGCCATAGCACCATTTCTGGTTTTTAGTGGGACATTGGAGATAAGAGTCTTATGAACTTTCCTGCCTGAGCTGGCTTTGAACCTGGATCCTCTTGACTCAGAATCCTGAGTAGCTAGGATGACAGGAGTGAGCCACATTTATTAGGCATACAAAAGTATGTCACTGTCTTTTTGGTGAGTTACAGTGGTACTGTGTTCCTGGGCCTTCCACAAGCTCGGCAGGTATCTGAGGTCTTAGCCCTGGTTCTTTTTATGCCGCATTTGTAGGCATTTGCAAGAGAAAATCCACAGTGTCTTCATAGAATGTGTAGAGCCCGGAAGCTTGGGATCGTGAATAGAGGTTCTGGCTCGATATCCCAAGATAGAGCAGTGCGGATGGACCCTATTTGAACCTGCTCTGGAGAACTCATGCCTTGCCCATACCCCTGGCCTCTGTTCAAGTCTGCGTGAAGTTTTCATTTATACTTTCATATCCATCCTGGGGCCTGGAGAAGGAAGTGAAGGCATGTGTGAGGAAGGGCAGTCTATCTTTTACTGCTTGATAAGTTGGTGCTGATCAGAACAACTTCAGTGACCCTAGTCCCCTGCCCAAGCCTCTGAGTCTTTGCTATGCATTCAGTTCCACTTTTGGTCATGTCCTGCTCTGTGATTGTGTGCAAGGGGCTGAGGGGCTGTGTGGTAATTATTTCATTTTATTACATTGGTCTAACACATTTTTTTCTTCATACCTTGGCATTTATATTACTTTTTGGGGAATTTAAATTTTATTGTGCTTCATGGCCTCCGACAACCTAGGCAAGTAACTCAACTCTGAACCTCACCCATTTAATATAACCCAATAAGTTCCTTCATTTGATTGGTGTCATTCCAGTTTTGTAGTAAGGACCTTCGGTGTGACTTTCTGTTTTGTTCTTTTCCTTTAGCCTATATTGGATCCTGTTTCCTTTGGCGTAGTTAGTTCCTGCGTTCCCATCGTTCGTTGCCTGCTGATTTCTTCTGACTGTAAGTACTTTGATGGCCAAATATGTCTAGTATCAGAAGAAAACATGGAGTGCATGCACTTGGAATTTTGGGTGTAGTACCCAGATGTATGGCCCAAAGTAGAAAAAAAGCTTTAATGGTACCCCCTCCTCTGAAGAAGTGACACCCATTCATAATCATTCTGAAATAGGCATCACTGTAGGTCAAGGTTCTAAGACCCTGTATTCATTGTATCAAAATTATATGAGGAGACATCAGGGAGAAGCTGACAAGGATCTGGTATGGAAAGATGGCCACTGTGTTTCGGAGTTGAGCAACCAGTGTGGCTGGGACTGAAGCACCCAGACCCTGGCTGGCCATGCTCCAAGGTAGTACTGGGCAATGGAGGGACTTGAAAGCTGTGCTGACGTACTGCCATGGTGTCAACAGGCAAATGGCCTCTGACACACTGGCAGATATCTCTTGTGCTCATTAGTGCTCTGTTTCAGACCGGAACTTCACCACAGTAGCCACACAGACACTTGGGGCCTCAATTGTTGCTATTATGCAGGATGCAGAAAGAGAATTGTCAAAACACACGTATTTTAGCTATTAAGTATGCCATGTGGACTGGCTGTTTACTCCTCGTACTTGAACTGGGCCTGGGCACTTTTCCTGAGCTTTTTTTTTTTTTCCGTAATGATAGCAATCTACCACTTTAACCACTGCACCATTTCCTGCCTTTTCTGTTTATGTAGTAGTGAGGAGTGGAACTCAAAGCTTCATGCATGCTTGGCAAGCACTGTGCCACTAAGCCACCTTCTCTGCACTAGTCCATGGTTTTGAGATGACACTTTAGGCACATCTGAGGATCAGACACTGTCGCTTTTGAAGCAACATAAGCAGGGGCCTCACTTTATTATTATCATTCTTTCTGTGATTCTTATGTGCAAATCCCTTGTGTTCATGGTGATCCTTAGGGACATTTTTGGTGGTTTATTATTTCTAGCATCGTCTATGTCGGAGTAGGTGTTGGAATGTTAACATGAAGGATACATTGGATGTTGTGTTCTTCTAGACCAGCAGCTTTTACGAATTAGCACACTGAAGAAAACTGCACTGGTGCCACCTAGTGGCTCACTTAAGTGGCTCTCTCCTCACCCATTTTCCTCTCTTACCTCCTTCTCTCCTCCCCTCCTCTCCTCTTTTTCTTTCTCCGGACATTGTATTGCTGCATTAGACCAGGCGTGTCTCGAACTTGTCTTCTTGCCTCATCCTCCCAACTGTTGTGGTTACCTGCATTTACCCCCCCCCCCACCATGCTCAATTTTATGATCTAAAAGTTCCCGAAAAGGAACTTTGATTTCCATTCGGTTTCAGTAGCAAGATACTTAGCTGTAGAATAATGTTGGATGGGTTTTCATTCCCCTTTGCTCTTGAAAACTACCTCTCTCCCACCTAACCTCCCCTCCTCTCCCACTCACCCTCCCCTCCTCTCCCACTCCCCTCTCCTCCAGTCCTCCTCTTCCTCCTCTCCTCTCCCCCTTTCCTCCCCCTCCTCCTCCTCCAACATTCTTCCTCCTCCTCCTCTTCCTCCTCCTCTCCCCCTCCTCTTTTCTATTTTTCTCGTTCCTCCAGACATTGTATTTCTACATTACACCAAGCTGATTGTGAACTCTCAATCTTCCTGCCTCGTCCTACCAACTGTGGGCTTACCCCACCTTGCTGTATTTTATGATCCAAAAGTTGCTGAAAAGGGACTCTTGTAGGGTTTTGGGATATGGCATAGTGTCAAGAGTGATTGCCTCTTATACATGAATCCCTGGCCTCTATTCCTTAGTACCACATATAGAGAAAGGGCCAGAGGTGGCGATGTGGCCCAAGTGGTAGAGTGCAAAAAGAAGTCAGGAACAGTGCTCTGGGCCTGAGTCCAAGCCCTAGGACTTCCCCCCCACCCCAAACCCCGGCACTCTTTTAGTTCTGTTTTAATAGGAAGAGACTTACCTGTAGAAAAAAAAAGAATGTGATTTCATTCCCCTTTTCATTTAAAAACTTTGTCTCTTCTCCTTCTACCCTCCTGTCTACCTCCTCCCCGCCTTCCTCCTCCATTTCTCCCCCCCCTCCCCTCTTCCTCCTTTCCTGTTCCTCCTCTTCTCCCTCTTCCCCCTCTTCCTCCTCCAGGTCCCTGCTCCTCCCTCCCCTCCCATCCTCCTCTTTTCTGTCTTTTCTGTTTTCTTTCTTTTTTCTCCAGACATTGCATTTGTATTTCCACATTACACCTGGCTGCTTTTGAACTCTCAATCTTCCTTCCTCAGCCTATCAATTGTGGGGCTTACCTGAATATGCCACCCTACCTGTCTCAATTTTATGACCTAAAAGTTCATGAGATGGCAATTTTTTAGTTCTGTTTCAGTAGCGAGAGGCTTAGCTACAGGATTAACAAAAACATGATTTTGTTCCCCTTTTCACTTGAAAACTTTATTCTCCCCTCTTCTCCTCCTCCCGCCCTTCCCCAGAGCCCAGACACCCAGCAAAGGGCTGATTGTGAGGAAGCTAGTCACAGTCAGAGAAGTAGAGTGATTGAGGACTCAAAGGGCATTTTGCTGTCTCCCATTCTTGGCAGGCTGCATGCTCTCCTGAAAGCTACAGAACTCTGACCTGGCCAGCTGCCTCATGTCCACATTCAGGAAGGTGGAGTAATGGCCCTGTTGCTGAGTGTCGGTGGGCCTGGGCCTCCCGAGAAGGATCACTTGAACACCGTACAGAAGCCCTTATGTTGATGGAGTAGGAGGCCTTCATCAATCCTCTGTTCTGTGGGGAAGTGTCCCTACCCTTAACGTCCTGACACCCAGCTTTTTCCACCCTTCTCCCCATCTGGTTTTGCCTCAGTCATCTCTTAGAAGGGTGTGCATACACATCCTGTTCTATGCTACCCCCTTTAAAGGTCTAGCCAGTGCTTGGTGGACACAGGTAAGATGGCATGACCAGGTGGAACAGCCTCTTCATCCATCTTTCTGAGTCACATTCCCAACATAGTTTACCAGGGTTGTCTTGGCTCTTCCAAACCATAGTTGACCAGGCTCTGGGTCCTGCTGACGCAGCATCATCAGGGTAGAGGCTCACCAGATTCAGAAAGTCATACCTCTTGTCCTAATTTTCCCAGTGTCCCTGAGATTGAGAGCTGAGGCCAGGGATGGCAGAAAGACAGAAACAACCGCCTTGCAGTAGCCATGGCCTTTGAAGGGCCCTGATTCCAACAAAACAAGGAGCAGCAGGAGCAGCAACCTGCCCGGACCACTGAGGCAGCCGGACCAGCCCGCAGCACGACCGTCCAGCAGCAGCAACCTGACCGTCCAGCAGCAACGACCATCCGGTAAGCGGGAGCACCCCCTCTGCCTGGACTGGCCCAGCCCCTCATAGGCCCAGCTGTCAAAAAAGCCGCCCTGCCGCCTCGCGCAGGCCCGGCATGGGGAACATCGCCGCCTCTTCCGCCAAGCCCGGAAGAGCACGCGCAGGAAGGGGAGACCGGCACCCCCTCTCCCACAGCCCCGGCCCGGCTTCCACCAGGCCCGGGGAAGCCCGCTGCCGCTTCCGCTGGTGGCGTGCCCGGAGAAGGCCGTCGCCGCCGCCACCGCCACCGCCACCTCAGCCGGGCCTGCTGCACCGGCACCGAACGGCGGCACGGCGAGCTGCGCTTGCCTCGCGCGGGTAGGCCCGCCCGACGCCGCTTCAGAGTGGCCGTAAAAAAGCCGCGGCCGCTTCACACGGGCCCGGCGCCCAGAACGGCCACGCCCCGCTCTGCCTCGGCTCGGGGGTACCCAGCCGCCGCTTCTGACAGGCCCGCGCCCTCGAGAACCTCCCCACACCCCCCCAACTCCACCCCCCACTCCACCCCCCACCCACGCTAGGGCAGGGCCTGGGGGACCCCGCCACCACTCGGTACTGCATCCGGTTCCTGTGCTGGGCCCGGGAAAGTCGCTCGCGCACGCCTCGTGCGTGTAGGCCCACCGCCACTCAGGACAGCCACGGGGAACTGCGCCTCCGCGGCTTCGGCCGAGGCCCCGGGGACACCCGCGGAGAGGGGAGAAGAGATCCCCCTCATCTCCCTGCGCCCCGGCTCCGCTTCCGCACCACCCGGAGAAGCCCGCCTACGCTCGGTGCAAGTCCAGACCGAGCCGCAGCCACCGCCACCGAGGCCCGGCCTGGGGAACCTCGGGGCCGCCTCGGGCCCAGCGCCGAGTATGGGACAAGATAGGAGGTACGTATGGGAGCGCGGGCTGCACACCCCAAAAGCCCCGGCGGGCCCCCCTTCAACCAGGCCCGCCTGCAGGGTCCATGGCTCACCTCGAGCCTTGGGGCCTGTGCTCACCCGGGCCCCTCCTTGACCCCTGACCCCTGCTCTCACAGATCCTGGACATGCCATGGCCAGCACGGCACGCAGGGAGGAGCCCGCTGCCCCTTCGGCGGTCCTGGCCATGACAGCGGCGCGACCCTGGCCGGACAGGAGCCGGTAGGGGAGACGGCGACCATCCGCCGCTCGACGAGCAGCCAGCCCCATCATCGGCAACGCTGGACACCCTTGGAACAAGCCTACCAGATGTACCCTGACCACCCTGACCCCCGTCTGTCGTCCCTGCCTGAGGAAACCCTGGTTCTCCTTCGGCCACCCACGCTTGGGGAGGTCAGCCTGCCTCAACTTCGTTCCCCCCTGCCTGGAGGGACGAGCCCGAGGCCCCTTCGGCCGGCCCCGCTTGCGGGAGGAAGCCCGAGGACGCTTCGGCCACACAGCCCAGACGGGAGAGCAGCACGACCATGGAAGGACCGTAACAGGTAGGAGAGAGCGCGACCTGTCAAACTGCCGGCCCCGGCTTCTGAAAGCTCTACCCCCCGCCCCCCTTCAGCCATCCACACCCATTGAGAAGCAGGCCCCCTCAAAACCTGCCCTCACCGACCCTCAACCCACCTTCGGCCGTGCCCCCTTCCACCCTGCCCTCACCGACCCTGGCCCTACCTCGACTCCTTCCCGCACAGATCCGGGCCCCTCTTCAGACAGCCCCGCCTGGAGGGAGAAGTCCTGGGCCGCTTCGGCAAGACACGTCTGGAGGGAGAAGACCGATGCCGCTTCGTCCGGCCTGGCACCGAGAGCGATGAGAGCATGGAAGACCGGGAGCCGGTAGGGGAGAGAGCGACCAGCCGCCGCTGGAGAGACAGCCAGGACCACCTGCCGAGAGGCTTGCCCCCCTGACCCCTGCCCGCACAAACCCAGGCCACCCTCGAAACCTCTCGAAAGATGCCTTGCTCGGACCCCGGCCACCACATGTCCGGCTACGTCAACGTGAACCCCGCCCCTCCTTCATCTAGCCTCTTCTGCCACCCAATTCCTCCACCCACCTTCAGCCGTCAACGCCTGAAGGGACCCTCACACACGCATATACCACCCCCTCCCCCTTGAACGCCTTCTGCTGCACAATAAAACTATAGTGAACGGAAGCTCGTGTCTCCTGTTAATCCAACTGAGCGACGCCCCCCCGCCCCCCTTTAAACCCTGCCTGCTGGAGAGACCCTGTCCTCCACACTGGTCGCAGGGTTAGCCATAGGAGGGCTAGGGCTTGCTCCTCCTTCCCTAATCGTGGTTAGGCTGAGGGCCGGGACTAGGAGCACCAATCCAGGAATGAGGATTAGGCTCGTGGCTAGGGGCTACGTGGGAGGGGGGGGGGCGGCAGGGGGGACTCCCCTCCAGACTTAGAATCATGCTTAGGGCCCGGCGCTAGATGCCACAGTCCCGCCCTTAGGGTCAGGTTTAGGCCTACGGTAATGTTGAGCCCCTTCCCTACCTAGGGTTAGGCCTACGGTGTGTGGGGGGAGCCCCCTCTCTGACTGAGGGTCAGTGCCAGGCCTAGTGGTCCACCCATTCTGGTCTCAGGGCTAGGACTAGGTGTGCCACCCTCCCTGTTTAAGGTGTTGCATGAGGTTAGGGTGGGCCTCGGCCACAGGGTTAGGTTCGCCTGCAATCCTTTGGGTGCTGCTGGGTGTTGGGGGGGAGGGTGCACACCCAAAGGCTTCCTGTGACAGGCTACGGCTCCGCGTGTAGCCCTTGGAGCGTGGCAACCCCTACCACGAACCCTGCCTGCAGAAACGCTGGCCCCCCCTCGAACCTAGCCCAGAGTAGCCCCGACCCCTTCTCCACCCACACCTGCCTCACGGACCCTCGACACCACCCTCGGACAGCACCGCATGCAGAAACATGAAGCCTTCAACACCTGCTGAAGAATAACGCTGGCATGCCTGGAAGCTGGCGTCTCGTGTGTGTGACTGGCACGAACGTCGGCCCCCCACCACCAACACCCGAACCCCGCCTGCCCGCTGGTCAGACACTCAACACTCTGCCCAGCCACGGCCAGCAGAAGCCCTGGCTACCTTCCTAATATGCATGCAGAATCCACAGCCCCCCACCCCCACCCCCGGGACCCTGCCTACACAACCCTACTCCCCCTTCTGCAACCTCTGCCTGCAGAAGTCCTGGCCCATCTTGAACTTGCTGGAGAAACCCTGGCAAGGGTTTAGGGTCGGGGGAGGTTCGCCGTTATGCTGATAGTTAGGGGTGTACCCACTCTCGCACTGAGTGTTAGGGCCAGGGGTGTGGGTCAGGGTAAGGTTTTGGGTCAGTGGGTGCCCCCCATGTTGCACTTAGGGTTAGGCCTCCAGTTAAGGTCAGGGTTAGGATTAGGGACAGGATTATGGTCAATGGGTTCCCCCTATCTCTGACCTAGTGTTAAGCCTCGAGTTACAGTCAGGGTCAGGTTTAGGGTGAGGCTTAGGGGCGGGGTGGGGGGCCCCGTCTCTGACTTATTCCTCGAGTTAGGGTCAGGGTTCGGTTTAGGGACAGGGTTAGTGTCAGCCCCCCCCCCCCCTCGGACTCATGGTTAGGTCTAGAGTTAGTGTTAGGGGGTCAGGTTGGGGGTGAGGAGCCTCTCTCTTGGACTAAGGGTTAGCGTCAATGATAGGGCAAATATTACTAATTCCCTATTCTAAAGGGTGATCCGGAGCCCTAATATTAACTTGTACTATCACTTTCTTTGTCTCTACCAATCTTTTAGGACTACTCCTCCATTCCTTTACTCCCAACTACTCAGCTATCAATAAACCTAGGTATAGCTATCCCTCTATGAACAGCAGCTGTAATGCTAGGATTTCGCCATAAAACCAAATCCTCTCTAGCTCATTTTCTCCCACAAGGAACACCATTACCATTAATTCCTATACTAATTACAATTGAAACCATTAGTTTATTCCTCCAACCAATTGCCCTTGCGGTATGAGTGACAGCACACATTACAGCTGGTCACCTCCTAATTCACTTAATTGGAGTGGCTACCCTGACAATCCTACCTCTAAGTACATCAGCATCTGCAATTACATTCCTCCTTTTATCCTTACTAACCGTTCTAGAACTGTCCATAGCCCTTACTGAAGCCTACGTTTTTACATTGTTAGTTAGCCTGTGTTCACCTGACAAGACATAATGACCCGGGGCTGGGAATATGGCCTAGTGGCAAGAGTGCTTGTCTCGTATACATGAGGCCCTGGGTTCAATTCCCCAGCACCACATATACAGAAAATGGCCAGAGGGGGCACTGTGGCTCAAGTGGCAGAGTGCTAGCCTTGAGCCAAAAGAAGCCAGGGACAGTGCTCAGGCCCTGAGTTCAAGCCCCAGGACTGGCAAAAAAAAAAAAAAAAAAAAAAAACATAATGACCCAACAAACTCACGGCTTCCGTATAGTAAATCCTAGCCCATGACCACTAACTGGAGCCATATCAGCACTGCTACTTACATCAGGAATTATTATGTGATTTCACTTTAATTCTAAAACTATCCTATAAATTGCTTTATTGACATCTATCCTGACTATATAGCAATGATGACGAGACATTATCTGAGAAGGGACATTGCAAGGTCATCACACCACAGCAGTACAAAAAGGTCTTCGCTGTGGTACGATCCTCCTTATTATTTCTGAAGTGTTATTTTTCGCAGATTTCTTTGGATCATTTTATCACTCAAGCTTAGCCACCACCCCAGAGCTAGGAGGATGTTGACCACCTACAGGAATTACACCTTTAAACACCATAGAAGTACTATTAATTAATAAATACCTGTATACTATTAGGTTCAGGAGTGCACCGTAGCCTCATAGCAGGAAACCACAATCACATAATCCAAGCTTTGACTATTATGATTACATTAGGAATTCACTTCACTATTCTCCAAGCATTCGAATGCATAGAGTCATCTTTGACTACTGCTGATGGACTTAATGGCTCTACCTTCTTTATAGCTACAGGCTCTCATGGACTTCACATTATAATTGGTACTACATTCCTCTCCGTATGCCTGAACCGTCAAAATTTTTTTTTCCATTTTACATACACCCACCATTTCGTATTTGAAACAGCAGCCAGATATTGACACTTTGTAGACGTCTGTTTCTTCGTATCACAATCTAGTGATGAGGCTCATATTCTTTCAATGTAAACAGTACATTTGACTTTCAATCGAAAAGTTTTGGTATAATACAAAGAAGAAGAATAAACTTGCTTATTGCTCTGACCATCAATTTTATCTTAGCTACTGTGTTAATCATCTTTGCTTTCTGAATTCCACAAATACATGTCAATTCAGAAACAGTTAGCACATACGAATGTGGGTTTGACCCAATCAGCTCAGCACGACTGGCATTTGCAATAAAATTTTTCTTAGTAGCTCTTACTTCTTTGTTATTTAACATATAGTTTGCACTACTTCTACCACTAACCTGAACTTCTCAATATACATCAACCAACTTAACAACCTCAATGGCCTTAGCCCTACTTCTTATTCTCTCATTATGACTGGCATATGAACGATATCAAAAAGGCCTAGAATGAAATGAATATAGTAGTTACCTTGTACTACAACGATTGATTTCGGCTCATTAAGTTACGATAGTTCATAACTACTAGATATGTCCTTCACCATAATAAACCTAAATATTGCATTTTGCGCAGCAGTAGGCCTAGCCCTTCTAGTTTTGATCTCAAACAAGTATGGATCCGACTTTGTCAAAAACATAAACCTCCTGCAATGATAAAAAGTCATGGATCCCATACCCATGATCATTCCTATACCATGACTATCAAACCCTGAGTCAATCTGAGTAAACTCAACTGCTTGCATTTTTACCATAGTTTTAATCTGTATTATTGATAATCACTCACCCAATTTGTCTGAGCATTATTCCACCATATTCTTTTCAATCTTTCTTCCCCTCTTCTAAATTTAACATCATGATTAACTCCGCTTATAATCATCGCTATCCAACAACATTTATACAAAGAACCACTATTATGAAAAAACCTCAACATCTCTCTATTAATCACTCTTCAAGTACTGTTAATTATAACTTTCTCCTCCACAGACCTCATTATATTCTATGTTTTATTTGAAGCAGCCCTAATCCCTACCCTAAACATCTTTCAGCGTTTAGGTAACCAAACTGAGCGACCTAATGCAGGTTCATATCCCGCACCCGACCGCCTTCCGGAAAGGCCAGACAGCAGGAGAAGCCCCCCCAACCAGGAACGGCCCGCCAGCCGGAGAGGCCCCCCACCCGGGACGTCCGGCCTCCGTAAATGCCAGACAGCAGGAGAAGCCCCCCACCCGGAACGTCCCGACTGCCGGAAAGGCCCCCCATCCGGAGAAACCCCCGACCCGGACCTGTCATGCATGCGTCCGGACCAGCCCGCAGCCCAGACAGCCCCGGACCAGTGAAGCAGACGGACCAGCCCGTAGCAGCCCAGCACTGAGCGGCCAGGAAGCGGGAGCACCCCCTCCTTGTCCGCGCTGCCTCGCGCAAGCCCGCCCGGCATGGGCAACACTGTCGCCCCTTCCGTCGAGCCTGGAAGAAGGTCACGCGCAGGTCGTGGAGAACGGCACCCCCTCTGCCAGAACCCCGGCCCCGCTTCTGCCCTGATCCTAGGAGCCCACCGCCGCTGCCGCTGGTGGCGAGCCTGGTCAAGGCTGCCGCCTCCGCCCCCACCTCCACCTTCGCCGGGCCTGCTGCACGGGCAGCGTACGGGGCCCAGCGAGCCGCACGCGCCGCGCGTGGCTAGGCCCGCCGCCGCTTCCGACGTGCCCGCGGCCCCGCGAAGCCCACCCCCGCTCGGGACCGGCCCCGCGAACCCCGCCGCCGCTCGGGCACACTTCCGGTTCTGGGTGCCCCGGGGAAAGCCGCGGGCCTCGCGCGTGTATGGCCGCCGCCGCCGCCCGTGCCCGCCATGGGTAACCAGGCCTCCGACGCCGCGGCTTCGGGCAAGGCTCCGGGAACACGCGTGGAGAGGGGAGAACTGCTCCCCATACTCTCCCTGGACCCCGGCTCCGCTTACGCCACGGCCGCAGCGGCCCGCCGACACTCGGTGCACGTGCAGATCCACCCGCGGCCGCCGGGGCCCAGGCCCGGCCCGGGGAACCTCGCCGCCGCCTCGGCTCTGCCGCCGCTGGGACACCACGAGACCAGGTATGTGAGCGCGCGCCGAACCACCCGCCCCCCCAAACCCACGGCGGGCCCCCCTTTGGCCGTACCCGCCAGCACGGTCGCCGGACCACCTCGGACCCTGCCTGCACTTGCGGGTCCCCTCCTTGACCTCGGACCCCTGCCCGCACAGATCCTGGCCCCGCCTTGGCCAGCCAGGCCTGGAGGCGGAAACCCGCCGCCCCTTCTGGCTGCCGGGAGGGGAGAGCAGCGCGAGCCCGGACGTACACCGCCGCTCAACGAGCGTCAACTCCCACCGTCAGAAACGCTGGCCACCCTTGGAACAAGCCTGCCACCTCTACCCCGACCCCCGTCTGATGGACCTGCCGGAGGAAACCCTGGCCCTCCTTCGTGCGGACGCGCCTGCAGAGACGGGCCTGCCTGAGCTTCGGTCGCCCCTGCCAGGAGGGACGAGCACGAGGACCCTGCGGCCAGCCAAGATCGGAGGGGAAAGCCCACCAACCCGGGACGGGAGAGCGGTGGGAGACTGCAAGGACGGCAGCAGGTAGGAGAGAGAGCGGCCCGTCACACGGCCGGACCCGGCTGCTCACAGTTCGGGGCTACCCATCGCCCATCACCGCCCTCTGAGATGCAGGCCCTCTCGAACCACACCGCCACCGACCCTACCCCCCTTCTGACGGGCCCACCCGCCACCCTGCCCGCAGACCCTGGCCCCACCTCGACCTGTGTCCCCACAGATCCTGGGCCCGCTGCAGCACGCCCCGCCTGGAGGGAGAAGCCCATGGCCGCTTAGGCCAGCCATGACTGGAGAGACGATTCCAGGATCGCCTCAGCAAGCACGGCCAGGAGAGGGGTGCGAGCCAGGAAGGACGGGAGACGGGAGAGAGGTGCCTGCCTACCCTGGAAAGACGCCCGGCCCCAACTGACAACCGCTGGCAGCCACGACCCAGGCCCGTGCAAACCCCGGCCACCCTCGAAACCCCTCCAACGATGCCTCGCCCGGACCCCGGCCCCCCTGCGGCCCGCTACGCCCACGTGAACCCCGGCCTGCCTGCAGCTGTCCTTGACCGCCCCTTCGTCCGGCCCCGCCCACAGCCCTCACGCACACACAAGCACATACCACCCACCCTGAGCTCGAACGCCTCCTGCCGCACAATAAAAGTCTAGTGAACGTAAGCTCCTGCCTCGTGTGGATACGACCGAGCGACGGCCCCCCCCCCGCCCCTGCCCCCATCGCAACCGTGACTGCTGGAGAGACCCTGGACTCCCCAACGGTCTCGGGGTTAGCATAAGGGATAGGGACCCACCACCCTCCACACTCGGGGTTACGCAGAGGGCCGCGACTAGGAGCCCCATTCCCGCAATGAGGGTTAGGCTAGGGGCTGGGGCTATGGGGTGGGTGCGGGCCTCCCCTCCCGACTTAGGCTCGGGCTTAGGGCCGGGGCTAGGGGCCGTGCTCCCACACTTAGGGTCCGGCCTTTCTAGTTTCGGGGAGGGGGAGCCCACTTTCGGACTTAGGTTTAGGCTTAGGCTCAGTGGCCGGAGGAGCCCCCTTTCTGACACAGGGTTAGGGTCAGGGCCAGGAATTTTGGTGCCCCATTTTCGACTTTGGTTTAGGCCAAGTGGGGGGGGGGGGGCGGGTTGAAGCCTCCTTTCTGACACCAGGTTAGGGTCAGGGCCAGGACTTCTCTGGCCCACATTCCTGTCCTAGGGCTAGGGCTCGGGTGCTACCCTCCCGATTCGGGGTGTGGATTGGGGATAGGGTGGGTCTCTGCCTGGGGCTCAGGGTTGCCGGCCATCCCTAGCATGCTGCTAGGTGTCAGGTTGGGGCATAGCCCGAGGCGTCGGCTCTCCCAGAGAGGCTTCCTGTAAGGCTCCGGCTCACCCTGTAGCGGTGGGAGTGGGCACCCTCTCCCCCGAACACTGTCTGCGGAAATCCCAGGACCCCCTCGAACCCTGCACGCTCGAGTCCCGGCCCTCCTTCTGCCACCGACGCCTGCCACCCAGACCCCGGACACCCACTTTCGGACGTCACCACTTGCAGAAACCCTCAGCCCCACCCCCAACACCTCCTGCTGCACAATAAACCTGCCATGCTTGCGTGGAAATTGGTGTCTCCTGTGTGTGACTGGCACAAACGTCGGCCCACCCCACCCCACCTGAACCCCGCCAGCAGGCTGGACAAACGCTCGCCACGCTCCGGCCATCCACGGCCCGCAGAAGCACTGGCCGCCCTCCACCCCTGCCTGCAGAAACCCTGGCCCCCAGGAACCCTGTGTGCCACAGCCCTACTCCCCGCTTTCTGTGATCACTGCCTGCAGGATCCCTGGCCCATGTTGCACTTGCGGGAGCAACCCAGGACAGGGTTTAGGTTCAGGGGGAGGTTTAGCCTGATGAGGTAGGCTGGGGGGGGGGGGGTGAGGCCCCACTCTCGCACTGAGGGTTAGGGCCAGGGGTTAGTGTCAGGGTTAGGTTTAAGGTGTGGCTTAGGAAGAGGGCCCCCCCCCACTCTCTCCCTCAGGATTAGGGTAGGTTCAGGTCAGGGTCAGGGTAAGCTTTAGGGTGGGGCTTAGTCTTAGGTGGCCCACCTACTCTCGCACTGAGGGTTAGGGTTAGGTCTACGGTCAGGCCTGGAAGAAGGGCACGCGCGGGTCGGGGAGAACGGCACCCCCTCTGCCATAACCCCGACCCCGCTTTCGCCATGCCCGCAGGAGCCCACCGCCGCCGCTGCCGCTGGTGGCGAGCTGGACAAGGCTGCCGCCCCGGCACCCGCCTCCGTTTTCACCGTGCCTGCTGCACAGGCAACGCACGGCGATCCGCGCGCGCGAGCAAGTTGCTAGGCCCAACGCCGCTTCCGAGGTGCCCGCGGCCCCGCGAAGCCCGCCCCCGCTCGGGACCGGCCCTGGGAACCCCGCCGCCGCTCGGGCACACTTCCTGTTCTGTGTGCCCCGAAAGCCGCGGGCCTCGCGCACATGGGGCCGCTGCCGCCCCTCGTGCCCGCCATGGGGAACCAGGCCTCCAACGCCGCAGCTTCGGGCAAGGCTCCGGGAACACGCGTGGAGAGGGGAGAACTGCTCCCCATACTCTCCCTGGACCCCAGCTCCGCTTGCGCCCCGCCCCCAGCGGCCCGCCGACACTCAGTGCACCTGCAGAACAACCCGACGCCGCCGAGGCCCAGGACCGGCCTGGGAACCTCTCCGCCGCCTCCGTCCCGCCGCCGGAACACCACGATTGCAGGTATGGGAGCACTCGCCGAACCACCGCCCGCCCCTCCCCGAAACCCACGGCGGGCCCCCTTTGGCCGGTCCTGCAGGGAGGGTCTGAGAGCCTTTGGTGGGAAAAAGAAAGTCATGAATACATACATCGTTTTGATCAATTCTTTACTGATAACATCTCCTAGTAGATTGTCAAGGACATGCAGAATGATTTAATGTTTGATAAAGTTTGTCTTGAGAACAGTCTGCAAATTTAGGAGCTTGGGAAGTAAGTTCTGATAATTCAAAGAGTGGACTGCTACACCAGTATCAGAATGTAATATGGAACAGTACGCTGAACAATGAGGAAAAATAAGAAAAAGGAATTGTGAAACAGAGTGCTAAGGCAGCAGTGTATGATCCCAACAAATGCTTTGCACAGGAGATGTATGAACCTTTTTTTTTTTTTTCTGTTTATTTGCCAGTCCTGCAACTTGGACTCAAGGCTTGAGCACTGTCCCTGCCATTTTTTTGCTCATTGCTAGCACTCTACCTCTTGAGCCACAGCACCACATCTGGCTTTTTGTCTGTACGTGGTACTGACGACTTTAAACCGGTGCTTTATGTATACAAGGCAAACACTCTACCACTAGGCCATATTCACAGCTTGGTGTGTGAACTTATTAGAAATGAAAGGATAAATACCAATGTGTCTGTTAAATGTCTTTTAATGTGAGAGTGCAGTTATAGGGCGCTTTAATTTGTATGTGTGTGTGTTTGTGTGTGCTCTATTGTATTCCCTCACATTAGCTAAAGTGAAATAGGTTAATTTTATGATTAGGAAAATTAAAGATGTCGTGTTGGGACAGGTTTGTTGCATTGAAAGGGAGGATGGTTTGAGTTTCTGCCACTGCAGAAACCTGTGTCTGATTGAAGGAGGCTTGGGGCAGAGGGCAGGAGCTCCTTGATTTCTCCATTGCATGGTCATGGATGGGCTGTCTAGGCGTGGCTGATACAATGGAAAATAATGCCAGGTATCTAGCACCTTCCATAGATGCATGGTTTATCACTTTAAGAAGCATTTCTGGTGAAGCCAAGGATTGTGAATGTGCCCCTTTCCTGAATTTTCTGGAGACATTCTTTTTAGGCTACTAATCATCTTCCATAAGAGGTACAGAATGAAGATGAGGGTCCTCAAATTTTCTACAAACAACAACCCATGTTGATCGCACACAATTTTTTTTCAGTGAGTATTTAAAACCAACCTATTGGTAGAGAAAGAAGGAGGGAGAGAGGGAAAAGGAGAGAGTAGGGAGAGGAAAGGGAGAGGGATACAGAGGAGTTGGTGGGGGTTGGGTTGGATGAGGGATAGAAACAGACATAGGTAAGAATGTGGAGAGGCCAAAACTATTTCACTGTCTTTGTGTCATTGGTGGTGAACAGGAGGAAGAGTCTGTGCATTCTGATGGCAAGTTTCAGCTCCTGCAGAACACTGTGCCATGGCAGCCTCATCTTGAGTTCGTGGCCATTGCAGGCTATGCTGCCACCGACGAGACCCAGATAGCTATACTCAGTAGCCTATGATTTGCCTTAGGTGGCATGGTAAGGTGTGACTTTTGCAACATCTCAATAAAGAAGTGTCCAGATGTTTGGACACCACAAGACCTGTGCTTCACTTTCACTTCTTAGTTCCAACTGAAGGTGATGGTGTATGAAAGAGGATGGGATCTCTGAACAGCTAAGAAGGAAGAAGGCCCTGTCCAGATCTTTCTTTCTAGAGACTTTATTGCAGAACACTCTCAATCAGGGGTGCAAGACTGATTACTACTAAGCTGTGCACCAGTGGCTTATGCCCAGCTACTCAGGAGGCTGAGATATGAGGACTTAGGTTCAGAGCCAACCTGAGCAGGAAAGTCCGTGAGACTTATCTCCAGTTAATCATTAGAAAAGTGGAGGTGGCAATGTGGCTCAATGTAATAGAGCACTAGCCTTGAGCTGAAGAGCACAGGCTCAGCACCCAGGCCCAGACTTTTAGCCTCATGATTGACCAATAAAACAAAAAACCAACCCCCCACCCAAAAAAAAGGCCGACTTGTATAGACAGTGAGAGGCAGTGATTCATGTTTGAAATTCTAGCTACTCATGAGTGGGAAATCTGGAAGATTATTGTTTAAGACCAGCAATCTTTGTGTGAGATCCCATCTCAATTATTAAAAAATTTGTGAAACAGCTATATCAACTACAGTGGCATGGTGGAACATGCTTGTTATTTTAAGTACATGGGGCATTTAAGTTGGACATTCAAGGTCCAGGGAAGGTCAAGGTCAGGTCAAATAGTGAGACCATACTTAAAAATGAAGTAGAAGTAGGTGCTGGTGGTTCACATCTGTAATGCTAACTACTCAGTAGGCTGATGTCTGAGTATCATGGTATGAAGCAAGCTGGGGAAACAAATCCCAGAGTTAATTCCAACTAATCAGCAAAAAGCCAGTAGTAGTACAGAAGTTACAGAGCCTTGAGCCAAGAAGCTCAGGCCTTGAGTTGAAGCCTCAGTACTGTTGAGTGCATGCATCCATGCATGCCTATGTGCACACACACACAGAACACATAAAACGCCGGAGCCATGGCTCAAGTAGTAGCACACCTGCCCAGAAAGCACAAGGCCTGAGTTCAAACTCGCAATTATCAAAAAAGAGGGAGCAAAAAGTATCTGCGTGTAGCAGGAACATAGCTGCCTCCCATAACTAAACCAATGTGTCATGGCTGTTCAGTGGAGAGCTGCTCGAAGAGTTATGTTTTGTGCTGTTGCAAAATTGTTCATTCCTTCAAAGTGTCAACTAAGTGTGTCCTTTCAGATGGATGCTCCATAAAAACCTAAATTTTTTTTGTTTTTGTTTTGGCCAGTCCTTGCCCTTGGAATCAGTGCCTGGGCACTGTCCCTGGCTTCCTTTTGCTCAAGGCTAGCCCTTTGCCACTTGAGCCACAGCGCCACTTCTGGCCGTTTTCTGTATACGTGGTGCTTGAGAATTGAACCAAGGGCCTCGTATACAAGGCAAGCTCTCTTGCCACTAGGCCGTATCATCAGCCCCCTAAATCCTGTTGTTATGGTTACAAAAGCCAATTTCTTTCTTTGTTTTATTTTTGCGCTACTCCTGGTGTTTGGAATCAGGGCCTGGGCATTCTCTCTGATCTTTTTTTGCTGAATGCTAGCGCTATACCATTTGAGCCACAGGTTCTGTTTGAGATTTTTTTGCCGGTTACTTGGAGATGAGTCTCACTGACTTTTGCGAATGTGCTGGCTTCGAACCCTAGTCTCCTGTGTAGCTAGGATTATAGGTGTGAGCCATTAGTGCCTGGTTAGCTGATTCCTTTGGAAGTCTGATTTGGTTACCAATGATAGGGATTTCCCACAGTAGAGATGCTACTTACAGGGATCTCAGTTGAATCCTAACTTCTCGCTGTTTTTCTTTTCTTTTTTTTTTTTTTTAGCCTATTTTATTGAGAGGAGAAAAAATTCTTATCCTGAGACAAACCACAGCTGACTGGTGGTGGTGCGAGCAAGCAGGCTGCTGTGGGTATATTCCTGAAATTCATGTTGGGAAGCAGGTGGAGGAGGATGACCCTGAGGACACCTGGAAGGATGAAGAATATTTTCGCAGCTATGGCACTCGGGTATTGCTTTTCAAGTTACCTGTGCAGCTTGTGTGTTTTCTTGACAGTTTTCTCTTGTTGTTCAATTTAGATTACGTGCAGGCCTTCTTCTTGGCCCAATCTCCTACTGCTCAGCTCTTCCGTTGTGTCCCAGACAGTTTAGAAGTATATACAGCTTCTTTCCATGTGAATGTTACAGTGAGTAGAAGAAGGAAGATGTGGGCCGTGCAGCCATGGATTAAGTTCAGTAGTTCTGTCTCATTTATGAACAGAAACCAGGAGTAGCAGACTGGTGCCACTGAAAACTGTGGAGGTCCTGGTCAGAGGTGGTCCTGTGGCTGGCATGTGTTTGTGTGCAACCTGTGTCCTGGGGATTACCTGTACTGCACCAGTACTTTTAAGACACTTTCTGCTCGGCATGCTTTGATCCAAAATTTACTATGTTAAAAGTGTGCACACAGTTTGGGATTTAGTCCATAAAGAAAAGCAAAAGTAGGCCTTCACAGGCAGATGCCCACTTACAGACCTTTTCTTCAGTGATGGTGCTCCTGCTCCTTTTTCCTTTAGAACTCTATCTATCTTGTTTTAAACAATGAGATGCCTAAAGTCACATGGTGTATATTTGTTGTCAAGAGTAACATAATTTCCTACCTTAGTTCCTCCCACTGGTGCCCAATATGCCAGTCCTAGGTCCGGTTGTGGACACTGTCAGTGTTTATCTGCTTTTGTAGCTCCCAACTCATCATCACTGCCACTATGGAAGGTTGGAGAGGCAGCAAGTCTGTAGCTCTGGGTTTTAGCAGCTTCCTGCCAGCCTTGGGTGTTTATGGCTTTGGGTTTTTGTTTTTTTTTCATCAATTTGTGCTCTCCTCCATTGAATCAGTACTGCACAGCTTGGGAAGTGAGTAGGGACAAGGGTTATTTTTGTTGTTGTTTTGTTTTGTGGTCTTGACCTTCTCCCTGGTGTGCAGGTCATATACAGGGCTTAATGATTTCTTGTGATCTCAGCCTCAATTGTGAACCTGTTTCCTCTTTTGTTTCTATTGGCTTTTCCTCTTTGTGTTTTTGGAAGCTATTCTTGTAGGTACAAAAATTATGAGACTTTGATCCTATTTTTAGGAATGACTCCTTCACTCTAAACTGATGTCTTCAGCCCTGGAACATTATCTGCTCTGAAAAATGTCTTCTCAGATGTTCATGTACCAAGTACAGCTATCCCTTGATTGATGTTGTGCTTGCACACCTTCTCCATCCTTTTGCCTTCATCCCAATGTTGTTTTGTATTTAAAGTTGGATCCTAAACTATGGATAAGAGACTTTTCTATTCATGCCATAACTTGCTTGTGTCCATTCCATTGTTTCATTCTATGGCAGTGTCTTTGTGGGGAGCCAGAGGGCCCTGCAGGCCTCTCTAGGCTTCCTTTGCCTTGTACCCTCCTGGCTGGGTTCCTCTGCACCCTGCTGGTTTCACAGCAGTGTTTCATTATCTCTTACATCCAGAGTTCTACCAGCCTCTGAAAGTACTTTTCTCTGCCACCTCATGATCAGGTGTTTTTCTACTCCAGGCTGTGACCAGGCCCAATTTGGACATCAGACTTCAAGCTATAGTGTCAGCTTTCAAAAACAATTAAGGGAAAATTACTATGAAGAGAGACCTTTGGGGGATCTCAGCTGCTTCCTCCTAATGTTTATCTCATTATGTGTTCAGTATTTTCTCTTGTAGATAGCTCATGGGTATGTGATGCCTTTCCTGGTGTAGTGGTAAAACCTTCTACCTTTTGCATAATGTACTAACTAGAATAAATTTTACCAAAACTGCTTTAGCAAAACACCCAGAAATCAGACGAGCAACCTTTAAATTGCTAACCAGAGCCAACTTTTTTATGTTTCAAAACAGTGATATAATTTAAAGGTTGAGGTGAAAAGCCGACCGAGCCTGATGGTAGCTGGTTGCCAAGCCAAAGAATTTTAGTTCAACTTAAAATTAACCAAAAATATTAATAAATAAATGTAAATTTTAATGTTAGTTTAAAGTGGTACAGCTCTTCATAAGTAGGAGTCAACTTTTTATAGTGAATACATAAGTAATCATAGTTGGCCTAAAAGCGGACACCAATTAAGAAAGCATTCATGCTCAACACGAGTTAAATATAAATATTTCTAAAACTTATAACAATTCCTAGAAATACACTGCATCAATTTAATTAATTACATTAGATGCACCAATGTTAGTATAAGTAATAACAATAATTTTTCGTGACATAAGTATATATCCGCCAAAATAAATCACTGATAATGAACATTAACATCTTAAAAACCCTATATTAATCTTTAACCCATATAGGTCACTGTTAATCCAAAACAGGTATGTCACCAAGGAAAGATTTAAAACTGAAAAAAGAAACTCGGCAACCACAAGCCCTGCCTGTTTATCTAAAATATCACCTCTACCATTACAAGTATTAGAGGCACCGCCTGACCAATGACTAACGATAAATGTCCGCGGTATCCTGACCTTGCAAAGGTAGCATAATCAATTGTTCCTTTATTAGGTACTTGTTTGAACGGCATAACGCTGGCTTAACTCTCTCTTACATTTAATCCATGAAATTGACCTTTCCTTAAAGAGGCAGAAATTAAATAATAAGATGAGCCGACCCTATGGAGTGCAAATTAATTTTCTACTGAAAACTAAAACTCATTCTATCACAGTTAAACATTAACAAGCTAGAACAAAAATTCTGGTTTGGTGACCTCAGAGAAAAAATAACCCTCCGAAATACATAGACCTGTACTTAAAACTCAAAGTTAACCTTCATCATCTTTGATCCAGAATTTCTGATCAATGGACCAAGTTACCCTAAGAATAACAGCGCAATCTCATTAAATAGTTCATATCGATAATGAGGTTTACGACCTTGATGATGTATTAGGACATCAACACGGTGCAGCAGCTATTAAAGGTTAGTTTGTTCAACGATTAAAGTAAGACGTAGTCTGAGTTCAGACCGGAGAAATCCATGTCAGTTTTTATCTGTTTACTATTTCTCATAGTAAGAAAGGACCAGAGAAATAAAGCCAACTTTTCCCAAAGCGCCTTAATGCTTTAATTAATGATTTCTTAACTGTTTAGATGGCAGAGCACGGCAATTGCATAAGTAAGAGGTGAAAGTGTATTATCAGAGAGGTTCAACTCCTCTTCTAAACAGCATGTTTATTTTGAATTTCCTTGTACTTATTCCAATATTATTAGCAATAGACTTCTTGAACAAACCAGAACGCAAGATCCTAGGCTATATCCATATGGTGTTTTTCAAACATATGCGGATGCTATAAAACTATTCAGTAAAGATCCTCTATGTCCACCCATTTCATCCTTAATTCTATTTTCAGTTTCCCCTATTTTAGCATTATCACTAGTCCTATCCCTATGAATTCCACTTTCTAAAGCAAATCCTATAATTAAAATAAACATAGGAATTTTATTCATCTTATCATCAAGCATATTTTTTCATTCTATTTTATGATGAGACTGAGCATCCAATTAAAACTATGCTATATTTGGAGCATTAAGAGCTATAGCTAAAACCATTTCATGTTAAGTAAGCCTAGCAATCCTCTTCCTATGAACAATACTATTAGTTGTACCATTCTCAACATTATCACGATCAATGTCTCAATAATATATCTGAATAATTCTCACAGCATGACCCCTAGCTATAATATGATGTATCTCCACACTAGCTGAAACAAACCAAGCTCCCTTTCAACTAACCAAAGGTGAATAGGAACGAGTTTCAGGCTTCAACGTTGAATATGCCGCAGGACCATTCACCTTATTCTTTATGGCATAATATATAAATGTTTTCGCAATAAACTCACTAACTGCTAATTTGTTTTTTTGTCCATCCTACTAAACACTCAATACAGTAATAACTTCAAACATAGTTGTAAAAGTATAAATATTAACTTCTTCGCTTCTATGGATCCTAGCATTATAGCCACGTTTCCTATATGACCAACTGATGTATCTGCTATGAAAAAACTTCCTTCCCCTAACCCTAGCCCTATGTATGTGTCACCTTTCACTACCTATATGTATGACGAGCATACCACCGCTAATATAGAAATACATCTGACAAAAGAGTTACTTTGATAGAGTAAACCATAAAGGTTATATTTGTTTTACTTATAGAATTATAGGACTCAAACCCAACCTAAGAACTCAAAATTCTTCGTGCTACCAATTACATTAAATTCTAAGAAGGTCAGATAATTACAGCTATTGGTCACAAACACCAAAAATGTTGGTTTTAACCTCTCCCATACTAATTAATATTGTTTTGTATTCACTACTTCCAGTTACTAAGTACATAGCGACAATATGAGTTCCCACAATGTCGCACTGCCCTAGTCATAAAACTTGGCTTACACACATTCTACCTTTGAGTACCAGAAGTTACTCAAGGTAATCCATTTTTCTCTGGTATTTTCCTACTAACATGACAAAAAATGGCCACAATCTAAATTAAATACCAAGTGGCCAACAACCTAAATACAAACATAATGCTATTTGTAGCTATATCATCAATTCTCATTGGGGGCTGAGGAGGTAATAATCAGACTAAAATACAAAAAGTCCTGGGGCTGGGGATATGGCCTAGTGGCAAGAGTGCCTGCCTCATATACATGAGGCCCTGGGTTCGATTCCCCAGCACCACATATACAGAAAATGGCCAGAAGTGGCGCTGTGGCTCAAGTGGCAGAGTGCTAGCCTTGAGCAAAAAGAAGCCAGGGACAGTGCTCAGGCCCTGAGTCCAAGGCCCAGGACTGGCCAAAAAAAAGTCCTTGCGTATTCATCCATTGCCCATAGATTATCAGCAGTAACAATCTATAATACAACCGCAATAACCCTTAACTTATTTATATCATACTTTCAATTTACATGTTCATCTCCCTAGGCTTTCTATCAGGTAATAACACTACACCTCTAACCATACCATGAAATTGTGCCCCATTAATTACTTTAATTATGCTCGTCACAGTTATATCATTAGGAGGACTCTTCCCACTAACAGGATTTGTTCCTAAATGATTCTTTATCCAAGAAAAATTGTCAAACAAAAATATTATAGGAAGTATATTCATAGCCATAACAGCCATACTAAACCTTTATCTTTTACTAATCTATTCATCTGCCTTTATATTATTTCCCCTTCCAAATAATAACAAATTCATATGACGAGTAAATAATCACAAAAGCTTATGACCCATCCCAACTTTTCTTTTCCTATCTTCATCTTCACTCCCCCTATCCCCATTATTGTACTCAATATTCTAGGCATTTAGGTTAACCAAAGACCAAGGGCCCTCAAAGCCCTAAGTAAACACTCAAGTTAAATTTCTGTCTCTAAGAACTGCAGAACTAATACTACATCTTCTGGAGGCAAACCACTCGCTTTTCGTAAGCTCAATACTCACTAGGTTACAGCTAAATTCCCTACATTATCTGTCTTCAATCTACCTCTCCTGCCAAGAAAAAAAAAAAAGTCTGGAGAAGTCAGAGCAGGATTGAAGCTGCTCCTTTGAATTATCAATGTTATGAGAAATTTCACCTCAGGACTATGATAGAAAGGGGTCTACCCCTGTAATTAGATTTACAGTCTAATGCCTTACTCAGACATTCTATCAATACTTCTGTTCATTAATCGTTGATTATTTTCAACAAATCATAAAGTCATTTGTACCCTATAACTTACATTCAGAGCATGATCCTTTATAGTAGACACGTGTCTAAGCATCCTCATCTGAGCTGAACTTGGTCAACCAGGAGCTCTATTAGGGGATGATCAAATCTACAATGTAGTTGTCACCGCCCCTGCAGTTGTTATAATTTTATTTATATACAAATTATGATCGGAGTGTTCGGAAAGTAATGAGTGCCATTAATGAACGGCGCATCTGATATAGCATTTCAGCGTATGAATAACACAAGCAATTCTACTATCTAAAAGTTCTTGTAAAGTAACTTTTTTAGTTCTGTTTTAGTAGCTACAGACTTACCTGAAGAATAAAATAGAATGGGATTTCATTCCCCTTTTCATTTGAAACTTTCCTTTTATCCTCCCCTCCTCCACCTCTGCCCAGCACCCTCCTTCCTTCCCTTCCATCCTCCTCTTTTCTTTCTTTTCTCTTTCCTTTATTTTTTCTCCAGACTTTGTATTTGTATTTCTACATTATACTTGGCCGGTTTTGAACTCTCAATCTCCTTGCCTCAGCCTACCAACTGTGGAGATTACCAGAATTTGCCACCCTACCTTTCTCAATTTTATTATCTAAAAGTTCTTGAAATTGTACTTTTTTAGTCTTGTTTTAGTAGATATAGAATTAGCTGTAGAATAAAACAGAATGTCATTTCATTTCCCTTTTTATTTGAAAAGTATTCTACCCTCTTTTCCTCATCTCCTCTCTGCCCGGCCGCCTCTGCCCCGCCCACATCCACCGCCTCCACTGCCCCTGCCTCTGTCTCCTCCTCCTCCTCCTCCTCCTCCTCCTCCTCCTCCTCCTCCTCCTCCTCCTCCTCCTCCCCCCCCTCATCTTCTCTTCTCTTTTTTCTTTTGACATTCTATGTTTTTGGTACATGTTACATTTCCTGATTCAAAACCACTGTGGTTGAGCATGTGTCTTTGACAGCCTTCAGCATTCGTGGGCATTGTTTGATCAGAGTCCTTGCCATGCCATGCCTGATAGTGTGCTCATGTTGCACACACGTGAGGATACGGCTGTGGACCGAGTACTGTGTATCTCTGTGTAAACTTTAGCGTGTTTGACAAAAGAAGGTCTCTTACATCCAAGGATGCAGAGCACTGTCTGGTAAGTGACGGAATGTTTTGGGTGGGCTTTATCTTAAGGAATTGGGTTGTTCGTTGTCTGTGGTTAGTGGTAGGGGTCTAAGGCCTTAGGTTTACTGTTTTCACGGTTGGTATGATTGACATTAGGGTTCAGGTATAGGGTTGTCACTGTTAACGATAGGGTTAAGCTTGGGTGTTGCTAAGGATAAGAAGGGTATGAATCACAATTGTATTTTTAGTTATGCTTCCGTGAAACTGATCACATCATACCAACGTGTCACCAAAGCATGGCAAGTGCTCAAAAACAACAAATCCGGGCTGGGGATATAGCCTAGTGGCAAGAGTGCCTGCCTCGGATACACAAGGCCCTAGGTTCGATTCCCCAGCACCACATATCCAGAAAACGGCCAGAAGCGGCGCTGTGGCTCAAGTGGCAGAGTGCTAGCCTTGAGCCGGAAGAAGCCAGGGACAGTGCTCAGGCCCTGAGTCCAAGGCCCAGGACTGGCAAAAAAAAAACCAAAAAAACAACAAATCCTAATTTTGTCACATCATCATAGCAAGTCAATCTTACCTGAATGCACCACCCTACCTGGTTCAATTTTATGACCTAAAAGTTCTTGAAAAGGCACTTCTTTACTTCTGTTTAGTATCAAGAGACTTATCTGTGTAATGAAATAGAATGGTATTTCATTCCCCTTTTCACTTGACCACTTTATTCTATCTTCTTCTACGTCTCCTCTACTGTCCTTTTTTACTCTCCTCTCCCTTCTCCTTCTCTGTTTTCTCCAGACATTTTATATTTTAGGTACATGTTAGTATTCATTCACAAGAAAAGGCTGAATCCTAATTCTGAAGAGCTGTACCTCTTTAGATTAACACTAAAATTTGCATTTAATTTATTAATATTTTAGGTAAATTTTAAGTTGAACTAAAATTATTTGGCTGGGCAACCAGCTATCATCAGGCTCGGTAGGTTTTTCACCTCTACCTTTAAATTATCTCACTATTTTGCAACATAGACGAGTTGGCTCTGGTTAGCTATTTAAAGGTAGCTCGTCTGATTTCGGGGTGTTTGGCTAAAACACTTTTTGTCAAATTTATTCTAGTTAGTCCATTATGCAAAAGGTAGAAGGTTTTATCTTTGCTTTGTTATACTTTAATTATATCTTTCATCTTTCCCTTGTGGTACTGTTTCTATTGCTCTAGTAATAAATTTTCTATCTCGTATACTAGTTTAGGGGTGAATGATTTAATTTATACATTAAGAATAATTTAGTTATGGAAGGCTAGGCTAGCAATAGTTCAAAGCATTCAAGTATTTTGAAGTCTTCTGAGTGGAAGTCAAATGCTTTACCCCAGCTACAACAAGTAGTAGGGGATATCCATGTGTTCAAGGACTAACGAAATTTAATGGACTAATGTGGGTATGGTATTATTGTTGACAAGCATTAATTTATTATACTGTACAATATTCATATTGTGCAGCATTTAATGTGGATGTAACATAGGATGTAAATGTACTTTATGGGGGTTATTACTTGCTTATAAGCACATATACATTAATTTAATGTGGAATAAGCATTTTATGGTTTATGAACGATTAATCATAATATGCACGGTAATTTTTTTGAAGAGTTTAAGATTAAGCCTGATGAAACAGTTTAAATTTATTAAATCTCCCAAGTACAGGGAATAGTTAAATTAAGAATTCCAGCTTTGGGGGTTGGAGATAGGATTGTATTCTTTCCCTGGATGCTTTAAGAAGATAAAATCTTTGTCTTAGGTTTACAAGACCTATATAATTCTTATACTATTAAAGCAGTCTTCATTTAAGTATTTTATTTTCAATTAATCCAGCAATTGCGAGAAAGAGAAGGATATTAGAAAAATAGAGAATGGATGCAATTTGTCCAACAATGATAAAGGGTGGTTCTACTGGCTGTCCTCCAAATCAGGTTAGAATAAATAAATCTGAGACTAAAATTCAAAATACGATTTGGCTAATAGGTCAGAATATTAATCCACGTCGGTTAGATGTATGGAGGAGTGGGAATAGGGCAAAGATTAGGATTGATAGGATCAGGGCTATTACTCCTCCTAGTTTATTTGGAATGGAGCATAGAATAACGTAGGCAAATATGAAATATCATTCTGGTTTAATATGAGGTGGTGTATTGAGTGGGTTAGCTGCTATATAATTATCTGGGTCTGCTAAGGCATCTGGGAAGAATAAAACAATAGTAAAGAAGAAGGCTAGCAATGCTACACCTCCTAATAGATCTTTGAACGAGTAGTAAGGATGGAATGGAATTTTATCTGAATCAGATAGGATGCCTAGTGGATTATTAGATCCTGTTTCATGAAGAAATAAAAGATGAACTGTTGCCATTGCTACAATAATGAATGATAAAATAAAATGGAATGCTAAGGAATGAGTTAAAATATCTTTATCAACTGAAAACCCCCTTCAAATTCACTCTACTAAGTCTGAGCCAATATAAGGGATTGCAGATAATAGATTGGTAATTACGGTGGCTCCTCAAAATGACATCTGTCCTCATGGAAGTACATATCCTATAAAGGCTGTAGCTATTACTAGGAATAAAAGAATAATTTCTGATATTTCAGGTTTCTTTGTAGAGGTAGGAGCCGTAATAAATACCTCATCCGATGTGCAGATAAAGGCAAGTGAAGAATAATGATGCTCCGTTAGTGTGTATATATCGGATTAATCAACCATAGTTAACATCTCGGCAAATATGGGCGACTGAAGAAAATGCTGTGATTGTATCAGTTGTGTAGTGCATAGATAAGAACAGGCCAGTAGAAATTTGGATAATTAAGCATACTCCAAGAAGGGATCCAAAGTTTTATCATCCTGAGACGTTAGAGGGAGTTGGAAGGTCAAGGAAAGCGTGGTTTACTATTTTTATGAGAGGATGAGACTTTCGTATGATTGTCATTTTAAAGTGTTTTCATAGTTGAGTTAACAATGATGATTTTTCATGACATTGGTTGTAGTTTAAGTCCATGTGAAAATTATGACAAATTTACTTTACTTAACTTTAATCTTAATGGTTTTAGGTTTTGTTGGGGTGGCTGTTAAAACTTCATCTGTTTTCATGGGTGTAGGACTGATTGTTAGTGGGGCTGTTGGGTGTGGCCTAATAATTCTAAATGATAGCTCTTATATTGGTATGATAGTATTATTTATTTATTTAGGAGGGATGTTAGTATTTGGTTATACAACTGCTCTAACAACTGATGAATATCCTGAAACTTGAGGCTCAAATTTATGACTATGACTTTTACTATTATCAGGAATCTTACTAGAAGTCGTTTTAGTAATTACTGTTCTGCATTTTGAGGGGTTAGAAGGTGTAGGTGGATTGTATAATTTAGATAATATTTTAGCATTTGGTGAAGATGATGTATTACTACTTTGGGAAGATTCACTTGGGGTGGCGGCTAATTACAGTTTTGGGAGTTGAATTATAATAGTTGGTGGTTGATCTCTATTTATAGCTGTTTATCTTATTATTGAAATTACTCGTGGCATTTAGTTAATAATAACTAGTAGAAGTAGGGCGGATAAGATGAATGATGATGCCTTTATGATTTGACACGGAGCAAGAAGCAGATGTATTAATGGTAGCTAGGGTTTTAGGTATAATTTTTTCAGTTCATGTATAGTCTGTTGTTGCTAATTTTTGGCTAAATGTGAGACCTATATTAGGAATGAGTCGATGTGTGATGGATGGAAAAATCCTAGCAGGTTAGAGAAGTTGAATGAATACGATTTTGGATATAATTTTAAATAAGATGATATAATGTTTAGTTCGATTGCGGTAATAAACCCTACGGTAGTTACTGTTAGAGCTGTTAATTTGATTATAATAGGCATAGTTATAGTTTGGGTGTTGGTAGGATTAATAAGGTTGGAAAATAGGAAACCAGCGAAGATGCTTCCTATTAGAAGGCGTTTGATCGGATTAAATAGGCTTGGATTATTTTCAATGATGGAATTAATTAGTAAACATCGTGGATGTCCTATTAAAACGAAGAAAATAATTTGTGAGCTGTAGATAGCTGTAAAAGATGTTGCAATTAGGGTGATGATTAGGGCCCAAGAATTAGTATATGATAGATTTATTGCTTCAATGACTAGGTCTTTTGAGTAAAATCCTGTAAGGAAGGGTGTGCCAGTTAAAGCTAGGCTACCTACAATTAGAGCAGATGTTGTAAATGGTAGACATGGGGCGATTCCTCCTATTTTTCGAATGTCTTGTTCATCGTTTAAGTTGTGGATAATTGAGCCAGAACATATAAATAACATAGCTTTGAAGAATGCATGTGTACAGATGTGAAGAAATGATAAATAAGGCTGATTAATGCCTAGAGTTACTATTATCAGACCTAGTTAGCTTGAGGTAGAGAACGCAATAATTTTTTTAATATCGTTTTGGGTCAAGGCAGATTGCTGTGAATAAGGTTGTAATGGCCCCAATACATAGAATTAGTGATATAATATTTGGGTGATTGGCTATAAGGGGATAAAAACGAATTAGCAGAAAGATTCCTGCTACAAGTATAGTACTTGAGTGTAGTAGAGCAGATACAGGTGTAGGACCTTCTATGGCAGATGGAAGCCATGGGTGTAAACCAAATTGAGCTGCTAGACTTAAACCCGGTAAGGGTAAGGCAGTTTTCATTACTTATTAAAAAAACTGGTTGACGTTCTCATGAATTACAGTTAGTATAAAATCATGCTATAGATAAAATAAAGCCAATGTCTCCAATGCGGTTATATATAATAGCTTGTAGAGGTGCAGTGTTAGCGTCTGTTTGACCATACCATCATCCGATTAATAGAAAGGATATAATTCCTATACCCTCCCAACCGATAAAGAGTTGGAACATATTATTAGCTGTGACTAGGATGATCATAGTGATGAGAAATATAAGGAGGTAGGTCATAAATCGGTTTAGGGTTGGATCTGAATGTATCTATCATGTAGAAAATTCTATGATGGACCAAGTGACGAATAGGGCTGTAGATAAAAAATAACAGCTCTGGCTCACCTGTCCGCAGGCCCGGGGCTCAGGCCTCCTCTGTCTGCACGCCCAGGCTCAGGCTCTCCGTCCGCAGGCCCAGGCTCAGGCCTCCTCTGTCCGCAGGCCCGGGGCTCTGGTCTCCTCCGTTTGCAGGCCCAGGCCCGGGCTCTCCATCCACAAGCCCAGGCTGAGGCTCTCCTCTGTCCACAGGCCTGGGCTCTGGCTCACCTGTCCGCAGGCCCGGGGCTCAGGCCTCCTCTGTCCGCAGGCCTGGGGCTCTGGCCTCCTCCGTCTGCAGGCCCAGGCTTGGGTTCTCCGCCCGCAGGCCCAGGCTCAGGCCTCCTCTGTCTACAGGCCCAGGCCCGGGCTCTCTGTCCACAGGCCCGGGGCTCAGGGTCTCCTCCATCTGAGGCCCGGGGCTCAGGGTCTCCTCCATCTGAGGCCCAGGGCTCAGGGTCTCCTCCATCTGCAGGCCCGGGGCTTGGGCTCTCCTGTCCGCAGGCCTGAGAGGAACCCGGGTGCTGCTCAACTCCACAGTGAACCTCCAGGTGCCTCACATTCCCCGCACCTCTCCCCCTTTAACCGGAAATCCCGCCCTTGCAGTGTGGGGGCGGGTGTTCCGGTCTCCTCTATGTGTGGCTGGGTCCCCTCTTAAACTTCGCAGTGGAGCGGGGTCAGGGAACCATGGGGCGGGGCCGTGACGTCAACATGGGGCGGGGCTTCCCCCAGGTAGTTACAGGGTGAGGCCGGGCACACAATGGCTGCCCAGCAAAGCCCATCTCTTCTTCACATTCAGTGCTGGGGATTTCACCCCTTGACATGTGGAAAGACGTTCTCCATGCCCACGTCCATATCCATCTCCAGCTTTTCATTTTTGCTTTCTCCAGTCCTGGGCCTGGCACTCGGGGCGGGTGCTAGTACATGTCACGTCTGGCGTGGGTGGGGTGGGGAGGGCGGGGTGGACGGGGTGATGGGGTGCATGAGGAGGGCAGGGTGGATGGCGTTATGGGGTGGGTGGGGAGGGCAAGGTGGATGGCATGATGGGGTGGGTAGAGTGGGTGTGGAGGGCAGGGTGGATGGCATGATGGTGTGGGTGGGGTGGGTGGGGAGGATGGGGTGGACGGGGGTGATGGGGCCGGGAGGGCAGGGTGGAGGTGCGCAGGTCCCCGGGTCCTGCGTGCTGAGTTCCGGGGCACCCCCACCCCTGTCATGAGCCCTGGCCGCGCACCCAGCAGACCATGCAGGTCTCTCCCTGGGCACTTGGGGGGGGGGGGGTCACTGTATGATGGGGTCAGATCATGGGGTGGGGTGGGGTCAGGTCGTGGGGTGGGGTAGGGTCAGGTTGTTGGGTGGGGTTCGGTTGTATTCTGGGAAAGACGAAAATCCCCCCAGCACTGTTGAAGGAGACAAATGAGTTTTATGAGTGAGTTTTCAATGGCCTTGGACAGAAGATGAGGTGGATGGGGCAGGTGAGAGGGTGGGTGGAGGGGGCAGGTGGACGGGGGTGGATCCAGGAGATAGGGGTGTAAGCAGAGGAGATCAGGTGCAGAGGGCCATTAGAGAGGTGGATGGGATGGTAGGTGGAAGAGATCAGGTGCAGGAGCCTTTGGAGAGGTGGGTGAGGTGGCAGGTGGAGGAGATCAGGTGGGGGGATGGTTGGAGGGGGCGATTGAGAAGAGGGTGGAGAAGAAAGGGTGGAGGAGCAGGTGGAGGGGTGGGTGGAGGAGATGGGCAGGTGGGGGGGCCCTTGGAGCAGCGAGCAGTCACCCCTTGCCCCATGAAAGCTCCCCGTAGTGCATCATGCAGGAGCATGGGTACATTCTGTGCATCTGGACAAAGCGCAGGTCACACAGTGTGAGTGAAGAACAAGATGGGGATGGTTCCTTGCACGTGCTGCCAGCGCTGTGAACGTCACCACTGGGGATAGAAGTGGAGGTGATGGTGGCGCAGGTGGCCCGTGCTGGCCCTGGACCTGGTGCTGGCCCAGGCGCTGGCCCTGGCACTGGCTCTGGTCCTGGCACTGGCTCTGGCATTGGCCCTGGCAATGACTCTGGCTCTGGTCCTAGCGCTGGCCCTGGTGCAGGTCATGGCCCTGCCCCTGGCATGAGCCTCAGACCCTCTGGGCCTTGGGCTGCATTTGACACCTGCTGTCTGGTTGCTGCCAAGCTCCTTGCTGGGTTCCAAGCTGCTGCCAAAGAAAATCCCGGGAGCAGCCACCAAATGAGGAGAATACCCCCAGCCACTGCGGGTCACTGCATTGCCGGCTGCTCGTCTGTCTCCTCCCAGGAGAACAACAAACAGGTCAGCATCTCTCCTTTCACAGGGCTGGTCTGGGACTCATTAGAGGCCAACGTGACATCGAGGAAACTTGTGAGAGCCCTCCATCCTCCTATGTCCTGGGGACTGCACCCCATGGTGTGTGACATGATTATGGCCCCCACATTCTGCAGAGCTCCCCTCCCACCGCTGCATTCTACAGAGCACCCTCCCACACAGGCCACCGCCATGTCCACAAGTCCTGTTCACTAAAGGGACTTTGGACCAGCACCACAGGAAATGGCTGCAAGCTATGCCTGTGCACGCTATCCACTGTGCACGCCTTCCCCTGTGAAACCTTCTCCTGTGAACGCCCTCCCCTGTGCACGCCTTCCATTGTGCATGCTTTTCTCTGTGCATGCCTTCCCCTATGCCACCTTCACCTGTGAATGCCCTCCCCGTGGGCATGCCTTCCCATGTGCATTCTTTCCCCTGTGCACACCTTCCCCGATGCCACCCTAACCTGTGCACGACCTGCACTGCACACATACTCCTTGTGCACGCCTTCCCCTGTGCAGCCCTCCCCTGTACAAGCCCTTCCCTGTGCAGCCCTGTCCTGCACACACCTACAACTGTGCATGCTTTCCCATGTGCACACCTTCCCCTGTGCAGCCATCCCTTGTGTACGCCTTCCCCTGTGCATGACTTTCCCTGTGCAGCCCTCCCCTGTGCACACCCTCCCCTTTGCATGCTTTCCCTAGTGCACGCTTTCCCCTGTGCACACCCTCCCCTGTGCACGCCTTCTGCTGTGCAGCCCTCCACTGTGCAGACCTCCCCTGTGCACGCCTTCCCCTGTTCACGACCTCCCCCATTCCCAACTCTGCTCTTGCCTTTCCCCCTGCTGGCCTTCTGAAGTTTACCTGCTCATGCGCCAAGGATCCCTGCCAGGTCACCAGCAAGCCTGAGGATTACCCAGGGCCCAAGGAAAGCACATCCCCATAAAGAAGCCCAGGGTCTCTCCTCAAGTCATTCATCCATGTTCAGGGCCCCCCAGCCCCCACCCCCAGAGTGGCATCAGTTCATATTCGAACATGTTTGGCTAACAAAGCTGCCACTTCTCTTCACAGCCCCAGGCACCAGGACATTCTTTCCACTGCCTGTGAGTGCTCTGACATTTCTTTTTCTTGCTCAGCCCTTGCCTTGGAAGAGTCCTGTCAGATTTCATCCAAGGACACAAGCACAGGTTCACAAGGAACAGTTGCTGCTAGCTACCTTCTCCTGGACAGGACCAGCCATCTCTGCCTTCCCCCTGCCCCCCGCCAATGTGCCACTGGCCAGCAGTAAGGAGCCAGCGGGAATCAGCACCTCTTTTTACTTTGTAATTCCTCAGCCTGGAATGACAGGCTCTCCCAGGACGGCCCCATCTCTCTATGCTGCTCTGCACATGGGCTCCTTCATCCCCTCTGCGCCATGCAAGGGGGCTCCACCCAGTACCTGCATCGCTGAGGTGATGGCACACCTTGGAACAGGTACCTCCCCGTCTCTGAGGGTACACCCTGGACTGGCCCCGTCATGCCTTCTGGAACGGTGGGAGGCTCCGGGATGCTGAGATCACATCTGCATTCACGGTGGCACAGCTCCTCCACTTCCCTTTCTACTTCAGCCCAAACCCACCCATGGTCAGCCCGTCTCCCTGGACCTTTGGCTGCAGGGGGTGCCAGCAAAAAAAAAAAAAAAAGCCCTCTCAATGAAGACTTGATTTCCATGTAAGAGTTGCAAATTGACAGATGTGAGAGAATAAAAAAACCAAACCACTGAGAATGGCTTTGCTGTCTTCTCAGACAATGTTTTGAGATTGAGATCTTGAGGAAGATGAGACCTAGTGAAAGAGTCTCAGAAAGGTCTTAGGATGAACATGGAAGTGCCAGCTTTACAACAAAGAAGACAACAGCATGCACTCCCTCCTAAGGATGCATGAGTCACCCCAAGAATTAACACTTGGCTGACAGCTTCTGTGCCTTTCTGAGAGACTGGCTTTCCCAAAGCTTAGGCAACCCCCTCCCCAAAGGCAGTGAACAGAATGCCTGCCTTGTTTCACGGAAAAGGATCTGTCTCATGGCCAGGTGCATTCTTACCTGCAAAGAGTGCCCAGAACATCCAGAACTCAGAATGTAACACCAAGACTGATGAGAGCAAAGACACAACACCTGTCTTTACGTAACGTTGACGGGAGACCCTTGCCTTTACCATGGGATGATTTCTGTCTCCCTGTCTCTCTATGAGACCATGAACACTCTGTTACAGTGGGCCCTGCCCTTATGCTTCTCTGTCTGTTTTTTGTCTGCTTCTCTGCTTGCCTGCCTATTGTACTTAATAAATCTCTACTATGTTTCCTCACCATCGCAACTTTTCCAGAAATCCCATTCTGGACTCCAAAACTCTAAGTGTGAAATGGGGAGGCTATGTCTAGCTGGCTGCATCCTGGCAGTGTGGTAGTCAGGGATCTGAAGTTCCCTGGTGCCATCTTGTCTTCCTGGTAGAGGAAGGTGAGGCCCCACCTCCCAGTTGAGGGGCACACTTGAACGCTGAGAGGCAGGGTGGGGATGTGGGCCCTAAGTTACTGGAGGTGACGAACTTGGGTCAGAACCTCTCAAGCTCCCCACACCTCTGCCCCTATGTCACTCCATGCAGGCCAAGACCAGCTCCAATGCCATTTCACCTTGCCTCCTGCCCCATGCCTCCTGCCCCATGTCTCCTGCCCTTGTGTTTCCTGTCTCCTGGCTCTCCTCCCATCACCATGGCCCTGGCCGTGTTACATGTATTCGAGGGACTGCAGTTCACTGTGTCAAAAGCCCAGCTGCAGTTGCTGCTTCTCCAAGAAAGACCCCACACTCAAACTCTCGAAATGTGGCTTATGCCCTTTTTGTGACTGATTTGCCTTACAGTTGAAGACTCCCTACTTTTAAAGAAAAGCATCCTTAACCCTCACCTGGGTCCAATGACCATTTGACCACTTGCTTGACCCAAACTTGAGCATAAACCGCAGGCAGGAAAACAAACGAAAACTATCCCACAGAGACAGCCAAGGGAAGTTTAGTTTTATTTATACAAATTTTTCATCTTAGAAACTAAAGTCAATTTCAAGTTTGGGGATAATATTTCACTATCTGTTAATGATTTGAAATGGGAGATAAGCAAATGAATTTGAAATAAAATATGCACATGTGCCATTGTTTTAGAACACAATACACTTTCCTGACAGTTAAATATGTTATGGCATGTATGGTTCATGTTTATAGTATGCACAGTAAATATAAATATAGCAAACAATACCCTTGGAATTTGCCTGCAATGAGGACATTGTTTATTTTCCTTTCTTTGGGTAAACAGTCAACAAAGTCACTGAAATCCCAGGATGTTCTCAGAAAAGCAAAGTCTTGTGTCTTTTTTCACCTGGTTCTTCTCTGCATGCACGTTCTGCTGAACAGAAAGGCCTGGGTCCTGTGGGTTGATTTTCAGGTTGGAGGAATCTTCTCAAGAGAGAAGCTTGGAGGACGTTTCATGACACAAGGAAAGCAGCAGCAGCAGTGTGTGTGTGTGTGTGTGTGTGTGTGTGAGAGAGAGAGAGAGAGAGAGGAAGAGAGAGAGAGAGGTATTCAGAAGATTGGCAACTGAGACTCATCATTTGAAGCAACCTGCGACTTTAAAGTACATAAGACTTTTCTACAAATAATCACAGAAAAATCTGGAAAGGAAGCTCTGGCCCAAGTGGTAAATTATTATCTATCCATCCATCCATCATCTATCCATCCATCCATCTATCTATCTATCTATCTATCTATCTATCTATCTATCTACCAATCTATCCATCCATCTCTCTATGTATTTATGTATGTATCTATCCATCTATGTATCTATCCATCTATCCATCCATCCATCTATCCATCTATCTGTCTACCTATGTATCCATCTGTCTATGTATCTATGTATGTATCTATCCATCCATCCATCCATCCAGCTATCTATTCATCCATCTATCTATGTATCTGTATCTCAACTGCAATAAAAAAATTCCACACAGCGGGGCACCTGGCTCACACCTACAGTCCTGGCTCTTGCCCATCATCCTAGCTGCACAGGAGGGTGAGATGTGAGGATCATGGTTCAAAGCCAGCCAAGGAGGAATGGCCACAAGACACTTCCAGTTCATCCCATCAGCTGGACGTGGAGCTGTGGCTCGCAGTGTTGGTACAGCTGAGCACTGGCCACTTGTTCCCATAACCCGTGGCCATCATGCCATCCTGACTCTCATCACAGTACCCTTCTTCCACTTCCATTATAGTTGATCTGGCCAGGTGCAGTTGTTTCCTGCTCCTCCTTTCCTCTAATATCCTCATGACTCAGTTTCCTAACAATCAGGAAGCTGAGATCTGAAGAGTTTGGTTTGAAAGCAACCTGGGCAGAAAAGACCAGTGGAATTCATATTTCTGATTATCCACTCAAAAACCAGAGGTGGTCCTGTGTCTCAAAGTGGTGGAGTGCTAGCCTTGAGTGGAGGAGCTCAGAGACAGCACCCAGGTCCTTGGTTAAAGCCCACAACTGGGAAAGAAAGAGACAGAGACAGAGACAGAGAGAGAAGAGAGAGACAGAGACAGAGAGAGACAGAGAGAATAAATAACTCATGTCATCCCCACCCTTGCTTAGTCACAACCTCTGGAGCAAGCCGTGATGTTTGGATTTAGGAACATCCCTCTTGTCTCCTGTAGGCAAACTGTCTTCCTTCTGTGCATGGCTATCTCTGTGCCCAAATCCCTCCCTTCTTATAGATCACTCATCATATGGAATTAAGGTACATTCTAATGGCATTGCTTAGATCCCATTTTTCCACAAAGTTGAATTCTGAGATACTAGAAATGACAATTCAACAAAGCTATTTTCTTTTGTGTTTTTTTTGTGTTTGTTTTGTGTTTTTTTTTTAGTTTACAATTGTTTGATCGTGTTGGCTATCTTGCCTTTCTCTAATTCACTCATTCTTTTTAAAAGACCTTTAAAATTATCCTGAAGTCATTGTACACAGGAAGTACCATTTAACAAAGGGATTTTTTAATATAACACATCCTGCTCAGTGTCACCCCCTTCAACCCAATACTTCCATTACTATTCTTAGATTTTTTTTAATATATTGAAGGAATCCTTCACAGCATTCTCCTCCCTCCTCCCTTTCATTCCTCTACCCCTTACTCCTTGGTCCCATCCCATACCCTGGGATGTACCCATTTTCTGGTGCTTCTTTTGTTAGGCTTTGTCTCATTCTTTCCAAACAAATTATACTGTTTGAGGTCTCAATAGAGTTGATTATACTTCAGTTAATTCATTTGTAACTGAAAGGAAAATATCCCAAAAGACCATGCAGACAAAGTCATGTGGAGCAAAAGAGTTGATTGTGAGCAGAGCTGAAGAGGCCAAGTTCCATAAAGGAGTAAGGAAAATGGCCCTGGACTGTCTCCCAGGGGAGGCCTTGATACCCTCATGGGGCTAGGGTGGGAGTTACCCCCCTGCCCCTCAGGTACCATCATCAAGGGCAGAGTCACATCGTCAAGGGCAAATCTGATGTCTGGGTTGGGACACATTCTACAAACTTACATCCCCCCTTTGTTGTTTATTATGGGCAGCATCAGGCAGGAAGCACAGACAGAGGTCATTTTTTCTGCATCTACTTGCACACTACACCAAGTTAACTTATAGATTTATGGATCGTAGTTAACCAGCTACCTAGAAAGCCCACAGAATGAGAGAATATTTTTACCAGCTATACATTAGACAAGCACCTAATATCCAGATGTTAGGTCCTGCTGGGGAGAATAGCCCCATCCCTTCCTCCTCACCTACCTGGAACCAGTAATCACCTCACTGTGAGTCAGCCAAGGATTCCAGGCTCTGAGGTCACTTCCTCATCTGCTGGGGTCATTGACTGATCCACCCTGGTCACACCTCCCTCGATAGGTTCCCTGGGCTCTGAGATCACCTCCCTGTGGTCCTGCCGCCAGACTCTCACTATATGATCACGAGTCCTCTGCCTCTTTTCCTCCTTTTCTTTCCCCTCCCTCTTTTCCTCCTTCCCTTTCCTCTCCCTCTTTTCCTCTTTCTCTTTCCCTTCCCTCTTTTCCTCCTTCTCTTTCCCCTCCCTCTTTTCCTACTTCCCTTTCCCCTCCGTCTTTTCCTCCTTCCCACTCCCCCATCTCTGCACACTTCCACCTTGTGCTGCCTGGAAGTTTGCTGTCACCTTCAATAAACTCTTTTCTACCTGAACCATGTGGTGGTCTCCTTTGGCCAAACTTTCCACAGGAATATGTTGAGAGCTAAGGAGAAGTTTAGCTTCAAAATGTAAACCCTTAAAGACACACACCTAATTAATAAATGGACTAATGACAAAGAGACCTCTCCACAGAAGTGAAATGACCAATGGACACATGAAGAAATGCTCAATACCTCTGGGTATAAATCAAAGTACACTGAGGTTCCACCACATCCCATGTATACTGGACATGATCAAGAAAACTAACCATAATGCATGCTGGTCAGGATGTGGGGAAATGGGAACTCTGCTAGAGGTAACGTAAACTTGTTCAACCTTTCTGGAAAGCAGTGTGGAGCTTCCACAAGAGACTCAACATGGAGCTCCCTGGTGGCCCAACCATTCCACACCCAGGCATTGATCCAACAGAACATAAACCAGGATGGAATGGGGTTTCCATGTTCATGATAGCATGATTCATGAGGCCGCATGCACAACCATGCTCATCACAGCAGGATTCACCACACCCAGCACAGGGAATCAGCCCAGGCAGCATTTAAGATACTAATTCCTTATACATAAATCAGGATAAAACAAATGACAAAAATGATATCATTTCAGGGACACACTATTTAATATGGGGGTGAGGGTCTCCTAGGGGTCAGGGTCTCCTGGGGACCAGGGTCTCCTGGGGTCAGGGTTTCCTGGGGGTCGGGGTCTCCTGGGGGTCAGGATCTCCTGGGGTCAGGGTCTTGTGGGGTCAGGGTCTTGTGGGGTCAGGGTTTCCTGAGGGTCATGGTATCATGGTGGTCGGCGTCTCCTGGGGGTCAGGGTCTCCTGGGAGTCAGGGTCTCCAGGGGTCAGGGTCTCCTGAGGGTCAGGGTTTCCTGGGGTGAGGGTCTCCTGGGAGTCAAGTCTGGGGGTCAGGGTTTCCTGGGGTGAGGGTCTCTTGGTGGTTGGGTTCTCCTGGGAGTGAGGTTCTCCTGAGGTCAGGGTTTCCTGGGGTCATGGTCTCCTGAAGGTCAGGGAATCCAGGGATCAGGGTCTCCTGGGGCCAGAGTTTCCTGGGTGTCATGTCGCCTAGGTATTGGGGTGTCCTTGGAGTCAGCGTCACCTGGGGGTCAGGGTCACCTGGGGTCAGGGTCTCCTATGGTCGGGGTCACTTGGGGATTGGGGTCTCCTGGGAGTAAGGGTCTCCTGGATTCAAGGTCTCCTTGGGGTCAAGGACTCCTGGGAGTTGGGGGCTACTGGGAGTCAGGGCCTCCTGGGGTCAGAGTCTCCTGGAGTCAGGGTCTGGAGGTCAGTGTCTCCTGGGGTCAGCGTCTCTTGGGGGTCGGGGTCTCCTGGGGGTGAGGTTCTCTTGAGGTCAGGGTCTCCTGGGTTCAGGGTCTCCTGGGGGTTGGGGTTTCTGGAGATGAGGGTCTTCTGGAGTTGGGGTTTCCTGGGGGTCGGGTCTCCTAGGGGTTGGGGTGTCCTTGGAGTCAGGGTCTCCTGGGGGTTCGGGGTGGGGTCAAGGTCACCTGGGGTCAGTGTCTCCTAGGGTCGAGGTCACCTGGGAGTCGGGGTCTCCTGGGGGTCTAGGTCTCCTGGGGTTAGAGTCTCTTGGGGTCGGGGTATCCTGGGGTTCAGGGCTTGGGATCAGGGTCTCTGGAGTCATGGTCTGGAGGTCAGGGTACCTGGGGGTCAGGGTCTGGGGGTCATGGTACCCTGGAGTCAAGGTTTTCTGGGGGTCTGGTCTTCTGGGGTTCCAGCTCTCCTGGGGTCGGGGACTCCTGGGGGTCATGTTCTCCTGGTGGTAGGGGTTTCCATGGCTAGGAGGCAGCATTTTCACCAGTTTGGGGGGCAAGGTTCCCTTTTGTGGAGTGCAGACCAGACCCTCTGTCCTGGAGGCCCCAGTGGAGTGGGCAGGGGGCTAGAAGAGTTATCCCCTGCCCTCACCTTAAGGTATGTTGGGGTATGAGTACAGTAAGTACAGCTCACAATCAAAGTCGGAAGAATTCAAGCTTTATTACAAGCATAGTGACAGCTGACCGGCCAGGGACACAGTGCAGACTTAGGAGTGTTGTAGAGCTGACTCCATCTTGATTAGGGAAACATGGTAGGAAATGTTGGGGAAGTAGAGCTGACTCCATCTTCATTATTAGGTCAACCTGACCCCCAAATTCTGCTTCTGTGAATGGCTTGCTTAACTTTTTTGTTGCTTGCTCTACCTCCCCCACCCCCCCCCATCAACCTCCTACATCTGTGTCATGCTTGCTTGTTTGTTTCTTCCTCAACTCCTTGTGTCAACCCCCTACATCTGTGCTATGCTTTTACATTTATAAACCCCAATTTGAGGACTGCTTGGTGTCATGGTGGCAGCTCCCGAGTCTGTGCTGTATCCCTGGATGGTCAATTTGCTTTATGCTTCCCCAATAAACCCATCTTTTTGCTTTAGACTCTCTGAGTGGTGGACTCTTAGAGGGACAGGGAGCCCCCTCCCTAGAACCCTGTAACATTGGTTTTCTGACTGGGACGACTCCTTAACCACCTTCTTTTGTGGGGGAGGGGCAGGGAAAGATGCCTGGATGAAGAAAAGAAACCTCCAGAGGTGTAGTTGTGTGTGTCTGAGGTTGGTTGACCAATTTGTTTTTATCTCTGTTTCTGTTTCTGTATGGGAAAAGTGCACTGTTTGTGGGCCTCAGACAGAGAGACGCTGGATGCAGGAGCTCTCTAAGGCCAGTGTGGTCAAGGGACGCCTTGACCCCCTTCTGAAGGTCCTCAGAGTGTAGGACGTGTATGTTGAACTTGTTCCTTGTTCTGTGTATGGTTGTGGCTATCTGTGTCTGTTCTTGATTCTGCTTTTGCTTGCTATTGGGCGTGTTTTACAGGAAGACATGGGATAAGTGGCATCCACTGAGGAACTTCCCTAGACATGGTCTTACAACATTTTAAATACTTCGGGGGGAAAAGGAGCTAAGTTATTTGTTGATTGTGTTTTCCCAGGGAAATGGACTGCTTTCTGCTGGCTTGCATGGCCCACCCTCAGCACTGGGTGGCCCTGGGTCCTGGAAAAACTTCAACCACAGTTTCAGCCTTGAAATCATGGCCAACACTTCCTAAACAGCTAAAGGCCAGTGGAGGAGGAGGAGGAGGAGGAGGAGGGGGAGGGGGAGGGGGAGGGGGAGGGGGCGGGGAGGGGGAGGGGGAGGGGGAGGGGGAGGGGGCGGGGGCGGGGGCGGGGGAGGGGGAGGGGGAGGGGGAGGGGGAGGGGGAGGGGGAGGGGGAGGACTTTCCATGAGACTCATGTTCCCTTCTCCTCTAGTTATCTATTGAATCGGAGACAACAGAATCCCCCTTCTCAGAGGAACCTCAGACATTAAGTTTTTCTGACTCATCGACCCACTTGGGCTTAGGTAACAGAGAATGAAAGGGAGTTTGAGCCCCATGCAACAAGGCCAGAGAAGGAAAGACAAAGTAGCAGAAAAGTAAAGTGGAAGTTACAAAAGGGCCAGGAAAATATCCACAAGCCCTTTTACTTGTTTGTAGCCAAAAGGCTGGTGTAAGAAACAGCTGGGACCCTGGGAATTTCCAGGGCCCTGTGGTGTTTCCACAGCTCTGACAGCCAGTGTGTCAATGCTGGACATGCCATCCAAACATTATTTAGAGATCTTCTGGAAGTAAGTCTGTGTCTCTGTCCTGTTTTGTTACGTTTTGCTACATTCTGTGTTTGCCTTAGTCTTGAGTCTCTTGTTGTGTTCAGTCTTAGGCCTCTATATGGGAAATCAAAGCCAGCTTTGTGCTGTGTCCCCTTCTGTAATGAGGCAGCTGGGAGTGTGGAGGCAGCTGAGGACATTGTACTAACATCTAGCTAAAGTTGACAAATTGAAATTGTGAAATGCTCCTGGCTAAAATTGGCCGAAGATAGTCAGGCCACCTGGTGGGCTAAGAGATCAGTCTCAGGTAAATAACTGCCCTTCTTCCAACTGAAGGTAAATAAAGGGTCAATTGATATGTAAGATGCTCTAGTAAATTAGGATAAAGACTAGAGTCGAGTGCTGTCTGTGGGCTGAGTCTGGCTCCAGGTACCCCCTTCCATGGATCTTCAGCAGAAAAGTATTTGGTGTTTTGGTTTTGGCTTAAATCCTGATCACCTGCAAATGTAAGATTGCCACTGAAAATGTATGGCCCAATGTTCATTTTTGTTCTCTTTAAGAACTTTTGCATGAGTGTGTGAGTATAAACATGTTCAAGATTAAAAACTGTCAGCATGATGTAAGAATGGGTGAGTTTCAAAAGATTTGGGGCATAATCTAAAGTCTAAAAGGATATGGCATTGTTTTAAAGAGAAACAGTTAAAAGGATTTCTGTAATTTGTGGTGGAAAATTTTGGTATCTTAATGCATTATTAATGCATTTAGGATGTTTGCACTGTCATCAAGCTATCTGGTTCAGCAAAGGCACTGGGAACTTAATTTATTTCCCCTGTAAAATTTGGGACTAAATGTCAGAAATTAGGATATTAATGTTTGGTTATCACTGTTAAAGAACTGTTTGGGTTTCTCATTCAGAGAAAGAGGAAAATACAGGAAAAACCTGGGGAAGGCCTGTGTGCCTATCCTCAGGAGTGAAGGGTGAACTGGCAAAGGTGCAGCTTAGTCAGTTCACGCATGGTAGCACAGGCCCTAGTGCGGAGTCCATGCATGGTGAGTCAGGTTATAGGGGGAGGCCATGCATAGTGGAAGAGGGTAAGCTGGCATCAAGGCAGTTCATCAAGCTCTAAGGAGTGGGATGTATATGCCCATTCTGCAAGACCGGCCAATGGAGACCTTTCTTTGTCCTCTTTTGTTTCAGATAAACACTGGAAACCTGATGGTAAAATGTATAATTTGATTGGTATTTCTAAAATTGCCCCTTAGGATGGATTAAAACTGGAAAATCTTAAAAGAGTATTAAAAAAGGTTTATTTGTATGATGAAACTTGACTTCTGTGCTATTTTGCAATTTGGATGTATTGAAAAAGTGAAGATGCTAAGTCTGGATTCTTGTGCTTGTAATTCTGGTATTTGTAATTCTTGCATGAAGGAAAACCTCAATTGAGTTCAGATGTTCTAGGCAGTAACTCGGCCTGAAGAAAATAAATGGTCCTTTAAAATGAGCAGCCTGAAGCAATGCACGATACCTGTCTAGGCTTCAGAGTTCTTCATAGCAAGTGAAAGCCAAAGTATAACTGATAAAGCAGAAGTTAGCAAAAGGCTTTAGAAATCAAGAATGCATTTCTAGATAAAAAAAAAATTTTGGAATTAAAACTTGTCCTAGATGTTTGTTTCAAATTGGATAAAGGAAAAATTAGGGCTAACAAGATGATTTAATTGCTACTCATGTTTGCCTTGCAAGTTTTCTGTAAAAATTATAAAAATTGCAGACAGGCCACAGAGAAGGACAGATGATTCCTACAAGTTTGTCAGATGTAACTTTGATCCTTAATAAGTTCCAGGTAAGATCATGCTTAAAAATTACTTCTGTGTAGACCACCTTGTTACTTTTAACTGGAGTAAAGTGGCCTTTTGTAAGACTCATTGATCTGAAATCTGCGGTTCAAAGCCAGCCCAGGCAGAGAAAGGTCCCTGTGAGAGTCTTCATCTCTAATCAGCCAGTGGAGTGCTGGGAACAGAGTTGTGAGTTGTGTGGAGCTCAAAGTGGCAGAGTGCTAGTCTTGAGCTGGAGAGCTGAAGGACAGCACTCAGGCCCTGAGTTCAAGTCCCGAGACAGTAAAAGTGGAAAAGTCACTCCTGGGACCTTACATTCCAGCCTTTTAATAATTATGAAAAGGGGTGCCAACTCTCTCTGGCTACTTCCTGCTGGCAAGGATCAATGACATTAGGGATTAAAGGTGGAGATGTGGCCCCACTGGGAGGAGGCAACAAGCAGCAGTTGTCCCTTGGTGGAAAGTTCTTAGACAGAGTCTCCAAGAGGTCTCCTGATGCCAGGATTGGGTCTTCAGGTATTCAAGACAGCTTTACCTTGCTAGGTCCAAGGGAAGGCACAGGTGTACCTCGAAGTCAATGTTGGTATAGAAGGGGTAAGAGCAGAAGCCCTTTTTATTGTTGACAGATGAATCCACTGTGGCTGTCCCTTGAGCTTGACTGAGTGGGTGGTTGGTCAGTAGAAGCTGGTGAAGGCCTTTCCACTCTGGCTTTGTTATCTGGGCCTTAGAAGGGGAGACTCTATATCCTTTGGCCAATAGGAAGTTGAGGAGGTCAGCTGTGTGTTGGTAGGCCAATTCAAGGGGTGGACTGCAAAGCAAGATATCATCCACTTACTGAAGGACACTAGAAGATGCCTGGAGAGAGAAGATCCTTTGCTAAAGCTTGTCCAAAAAATAGGGACTATCTTGAGGGAGGACTGTCGAGGTCAGCTGTTGTGCCCTAGAGGTATATGGATCCATCCAGTAAAAGCAAAAAGGTCCTGACAGTTGGAATGTAAGGGGTTGTAAAAACAAAATGCTTCCTTAAAGTCCAGCAATGAGAAGTCAGTGGTACCAGGAGGTATGGCTGAGGTTTAAACATGTGGGGGTATCTGCATGGAGCCCCTCTCTGGAGTGGACCTTACAGTCATCTCCCCTCTAACCTTTGCATTAGCCTTTGTGTCACCGGGCCTCTAATCTCCCCTCTTGGAATGTTTTCAGAACTGGCATTTGATCATTGGCTATATTATCCCTCTAGCCCTCCCATCCAAGGCTAATTTCTTCTTTGCCTAAGACATTGAGAAAGTGTAGAGCTGGAAATTTTGGACTGGAAACTCTTTTTTAAAAAAAAATTGTCAAACTGATGTACAGAGAGGTTACAGTTTCATATGTTAGGCATTGGATACATTTCTTGTACTGTTAGTTACCTCCTCCCTCATTCCCCCCTTCCTCCTCCCCCTTTCCCTTCCTCCCCCATGAGTTGTTCAGTTCATTTACACCAAACAGTTTTGCAAGTATTGCTTTTGTAGTCATTTGTCTTTTTTACCCTGTGTCTCTCGATTTTGGTATTCCCTTTTAGTTTCCTAGTTCTAATACCAGTATACACAATTTCCAATGTACTCAGATAAGATACAGAGATAGTGCAGGTACAACCACAGGAAGGGGATACAAGAAGATCATCTATAATAGAAGCTACAGTTTCATATAGCAGGTTGAAAGTAGTTACAACAGTGATATATCACTTGTTTCCATAACATGGATTTCGTTTCACTTAGCATCATCTTATGTGTTCATAAGGGTATCGCTATTAACTGGAAACTCTTGAGAGAGAAGCTGTTCTGTAATAACTGCCTGTTCTTGGATAGGAGGTTCAGGGCTGAGTCTAATGCTGGAATGAAAGGAGTAATATGGGTGATTTTGCAGGCAGTTGAGTGCCCCTCTATAACAAATGAGTGTAAGGCTGGAGGGACCCAAATGCGTGTTTTACAGAAGATTTGGTTAAGGACCAGGTGGGTTCTGATCTTTGGTACATTAACTTTTTACAAAATGACAGATTTTTAGAAAATGGTGAAATGCGATATACGGGAAAGTAGAAAATCTACAGTGTCAATGAGTTACAACTATAATTATACTGTATAATAACCTAAAGTTAAATGCAACATAATTTCTAGTAACATTAAATCCTATGTTACTTAAGGGTTGGTTGTTTTGTTTTGTTTTGTTTTTGGCCATGGGGCTTGAACTAAGGGCCTGGGTGTAACCCTGAGCTCTTTTGCTCAAGGGTAGCACTCTACAACATTGAGCCTCAGCTCCAATTCTGGTTTTCTTGTTAATTGGAGATAAGAATCTCACAAGCTTTCCTGTCTGGATTGGCTTTGAGCTGCAGTCCTCAGATATCAGCCTCCTGAGCAGATAGAACTACAGCTGTGAGCCACCAGTGCACAGGCACTTAGGTTTTTTGTTGTTGTTTATCCAGTCCTAGGCCTTGGACTAAGGGCCTAAACACGGTCCCTGGCTTCTTTTATCTCAAGGCTAGCACTCTGCCACTTGAGCCACAGTGCCACTTCTGGCCATTTTCTATATATGTGGTGCTGGAGAATCGAACCCAGGGCTTCATGTATAGTGGCAACTTGCCACTAGGCCATATTCCCAGCCCAAGATTAGGGCTGAAGTACAGCCCTAGATTAGGGTGAAGTACATGCCAGAGTTAAGATTGAAGACCTGAAGTAATGAAAGCCCAAGATTGCCCTCAATTTCTGGTTCAGAAGTCAAGAATATCAGAGGCATGTCATGAAGTATCCCATAAGAAAATCAATGGAAGAATAAAAATAATCTTTCTGAATCCTTATAACTAAGCAAGGAAATAGACTAAGATAAGTAGCCCTCGAATGGGAGAAGGTCTTTAGTAACTGTATAAGAGAACAGCCCGATTCTTAAAATCTACTCAGAGGTCAAACATTAAACTCAACACAAAACAAATTCTCAAAGAAACATCAGCCAAATTAATAAATATGCTAAAATCTAAAAGAGATTTCACTGAGGAAGAAATAAGAAAGGCCAATTGATACATGTGGATATACTGGACAACACTGGCCGCAAAAGAAATGCAAAGGAAAAGAACATTGCCATTCTACCTCACCCCAGTTACTCTGCCCATTATGCAGAAAACTAACAATTACAGATGCTGTCATGAATATGGACAAAAAGGAACACTACCTCACTCTTTGTAGGAATGTAAACTTATTCAGTCACACTTGAAAGTTTATGAAGACTCCTCAAAGGTAAGCATAGAACTTCCCTATGACCAAGGAATTCCCATCCTGGGCATTCATCCAATAGAACACAAATGAGGCCACAAGTAAAAGTGCCATCCAATCACATACATTGTAGCATTTACTATAGCTATGATGTGGAACCAACCCAGATGCCTTTCAGAAGATGAGTGGATCAACAATGTGTGGTTTATATACAACATGGCATTATATCTGAAAGAATGATCTTGCTTCCTTCATAAGGAAATGGAAATATTGGCAAATGTAATAGTAAGCCAGACACAAAGAAACATAGATTGTATGGTTTCTCTCACTGCTGTAACTGAAATATGCCATATATATATATATATATATATGTAACAGCATTGATTGGTAAAAGACAAAACTTACACTTATGACAAATTATACAGGAGTCTACAGGTTCACATAGTGAGTCCAAAGGAGAATATTCTCAAGAGAGGATCATAAAGTCTCAATAGCTATATGTATATTTATTGAATTTATCACATTTATTGAAATAAACTCTCAAGAAATGGAACAAGAGATTTTTGTATTTTGCTTTTTCATTTTGTTTCTTTGGTTTCTCTTTTGTCACTGGTTGTGATTTCTTTCTTTTATGTAAATTTATCTGTTTTGTTGAGGTTAAGGGAGAACACAGAAATGGTGGGACAAATGATGAAAGAATGCAGTAGTGATTCACACTAGACACTAGGTTGAAACTCAAATATACAACTTGTTGAGGAGGGGTTCAGCAGGGAAAAACTGAGAGAAATGAGGGAAGAGTTGGCACCATTGAAAAAGAAATGTACCCATTATCTGACTTATGTAACTGCAATCCCTCAGTACATCATGTTTAAAATGACAATTTAAGATTGCCTCACCCCAGCTGGGAAAAGTCCACAGCAACACAGGACACACACACAATCCAGGACCAGTAAGTCCCCCATTGCCCTCCCCCCAAATGGGAGATCACCTCTGGCAGAGACCCAAAACCTGACATAGAGCTCATCACAGGGGAACAAAGAAACTACTTCCCCTTTACCCCCAGAGAGAGAGAAGCTGCCACCTGGATAAGGTGCAGATGCCATATAACTCCCTCTCCCGTGGGAATTATGGCCCTACTAATAAACCTACTTATGAACCTTCTTCTCCTGTCTGTGATTATCTCCGCTTGGTCCCCTGGGATGGCCGGGACATATCCTTTCAGCTATTAAATAAGACAAGAAAAACAGGAAGAGAGAGAATAAGGAGAAAGGGGAGTTTGAGATAGTGAGATCTCTCCTAGGCTTGCTGGGGTCAGTGTAACTGAGATATAGTCAGACCATGATGTCCATGACCCAGCCGAAAATAGTGGCTTGGAGCTTGGGTGAGGCTAGAAGGGGAGACTTGGAAGTGTCTGTAGAATCTACCACTTCTAGAAGGTTTCAGGAATGGGAGATGTCCAGCCCCAGTAAAACAACATTTGGCCTCCAGTGGCGATGTCCACACCTACCCTCAAACAGTGCGATCCTAGACAAACCACTTCCCTTTCTGATTTTGAGTCTGTAAGCACGGAGTGATGGACCAGATCTCAAACATTCAGTTGCCGATGGCTGATGGGTCATCTGCTCTGGATGACTAAGAAGAATGCTTGTTGCTGAGCAGTATGCCTCAGGACAATCCAGTCCCCAACTTTCCAATAGGAAAGACAGACACATAAATATGCCCTCTCTGTATTGAGCGATTAACAGCTACCATAAAAGCAAAGAGTGCAAGACAGCAGGAGGGAGTCCTGAGAGGAAGTGCCCGGCTAGGGGAATTCCAGCAAGCCCCTCAGAGATGAAATTTGATCTTTGGCTTGAAGAAGAGAAACTTCCCCAGCAGAGGCAAGGCCAAGCACAAAGGTCTGAGAAAGTGATTTAATTTAGAATACCAGGGAAATGGTATTGACCCCAGAGCTCTAGGAAACCTTAAAGGAGGCCAGGAGAATTAAGTAGGTTAAGCCTTTCTCAGCTTGCTAATGAGTGGCCACAGGCTAAAGCTGATAAACAGGATGTTAATACTGTTCTTGAATACAGGGGCAACACAGTTAGAAAGCAGTTTTCAAGAGCTGTGTAAGAAAGAAAGGTGCTTCACACATCTGAGGTCCTAATTTTTCTTTCTGATCTTTAAGTCCTCATTTTTTTGGTCTTTTTTTTAAATAGTGACATAAAAATGTTAAGCATGGCTGATGATTCACAGCCTTATTCAGACACAAGAGTTTAGGTGTATCTTATCCTCAGAGTAAACCATTTCCAATCACTATGACATCAATTTCAAGATCCTACAGCTCCTGAGACGGAGCAAGTCTCAGGCCCTGCTGGGACATGGTTGGGATATGATGTAACAGTCACAGAGGCGAAATGCTGCCTTTCAATCAATCACACTCATCACTGTGTACTTATTAGGCAAGTGTTTACCACTTGAACAACAGCCCTTAGCACTTTTGCATCATGAGTGTGTCTTTCAAGTAAGATCTCACACTTTTGCCTAAGCAGCCACAGACCTCTATCTTCCACCCCCTACCCCCACCCCCAGCACAGACTACTTCAATCCTAAAGTGGTTCTTTCCCTGTGTTCTCTACACTTGATACAATGTGATACAATGATCTTTGATTCTAAGAGCAGAAGGCCTGGTATCACTTGACTCTTTTAGGAAATCCAATATCCCTGTCCATGTTGTAAAACCCTAGAGGTTCTTTTTCTCTTGTTGCTCAGGAAGAGCTAATTTTCTTCCTCAGATCCTCCACCCCCGGATTTTTCTTGGTGTCCACTGGACTTTCAAACTTTCTTGCTGCTTTGATCTTCCTTTCAAATCACTATTTACTTCCTGCTGTTGTTTGAACTTTAGTGAAGAAGAAAAAATGCAAAGGTTAAAAGGCAGAGGACTGGCTGCAAGAGAGGTAGATGTTTCTTTCAGTGTGTGTGTGTGTGTGTGTGTGTGTGTGTGTGTGTGTGTGTGTGTGTTTGCCAGTCCTGGGCTTGGACTCAGAGCCTGAGCACTGTCCCTGGCTTCTTTTTGCTTAAGGCTAGCACTCTGCCACTTGAGCCACAGCGCCACTTCTGGCCATTTTCTGTGGTGCTGGGGAATTAGGCCTGAGAGGCAGATGTTATACTCAACATTTCAACTTCAGCTTCTGAGCCTCCAGCACCTACACCACTCTGCCCTGTTGCTCCCCAAGAGACTTTGAAGTACTCCTCCCTCCACACCAATATCCTCTCCTGCTGGCTCTCCTTTCACTTTGTGAATTTCATATTCCAGAGTCCTGAAAAACAAATTGGCAATCACCTTCAGCAAACTTACAAGTTCATTAGCATGTTCTTAGTGGTGAATGCATTATTAAATGCTCACCAGAAATAGGCCCAGCAACCACCTAAAAGCCTTACCTGACTAGCTTGCAGGACTTAAACTCCAGATATCACACAAATTTCCAAATACAAACATTGCCTTGAAATTTTAACTTACAGGCAGTTGGTAGAGCCTCTAAATGTATTTCTGTAAATGTCCTTAAACAGTAATTAAATATTAATGTGCTTAAGACAGGTGAGGGTCATGGTTCAGAGCCATTGTTGGCAGTAGTCTTCAATTAACCACCAAAAAGCCTAAAATAGCCATGTGGCTCAAGTGGTAGAGTGCCAGCCTTGAGAGAAATACTTAAGGGAGAGTGTAAGACCGCGAGTCACAAACAAAAGAATAAATAAAATGTAAAAAATGTAAATGTAAATGTAAAAAAAAAAACAAAGTTGCTAATTTTCTCACACAATTTTGGTCAGTGATTAGGAAAAAAACATAGCTAACAATATGCTACCATTTACACGGTTGGAAGACAATACAGGCAGAAAAACTATGAGAGTCTTCAGTCCAATGAACCAGCAAAAAGCCAAATATGTTGCTATGGCTCAAGTGGCAGAGCACTAGCTTTGAGTGAAAAAGTCCAGCAAGTGTTCTAGGCCCTGAGTTCAAGCCTCACTACTGGCACAAAGACACATAAATATAATAAGATTGTGGACTCCCAAATTCTAAGGCAAGTTTTATCACAGACCTAACATTTCTTAAAATTTAAGCTTAAAGTGTTTTCCTGTATGTTCAATAATATATGTATGAGCATTGTAAAATGTACATATATGAACATCATATAAATTAAATTATATGTGAACATCATGTAAATTATGTGTATGCACATCATATAAAGAATTTACATATATAATTCATGGCAATGACACATGCATATATTTGAGAGACATTTTCAAAGACCTTGTTACAATTACACTTAAGCACGAGTCTAATTCTTAAAACTCCTTGCTATCTTACAGTTCTGTGATGTAATTACAGGAGCTTAATTTACCGCAGTAGCAGTTTCCTCCAAAATACTAGGACAGGAAGGCCTCCTAGGCACGATGGAAAAATCTATTTAAACTGTCAACTCAACATTTTCATCTTTCCTTATATAAAAAGATTAATTTTATTCAGCCTATGTGACTGAATCACCCCAGTAATTTTAAGAGACTATTCTCATTTGCTGCCAGGATAAAAGAAAAGCTTTCTCTAATATGAAGTTTTGTGGATAGGTTGTAAAATGTACTTTTCTGTCTCAATAAAGAAAATGATAAATTAATTTGTCCAGAAGTAAAGGCTTCTCTTTACATTGAAGAAATCATGTGCTCATTCATTATTTCTTCTATTGTCAAGTAGCATGAGAATAGTTAGAAATTCCAATAATTCAGAGATGGCTATTTTCAACATTTTTGAAAGAATATCACCCTATCTCAGCTCAGTCTGCAATACCAACTTGAACTTGAGTCCTTCCATATGGTTTTTGAATTATACCAAAGAATACATTTAAGGTGTTTTCTTAAATGCAAACAGAGAAAGCATAGATGAAGTCATCGGCCTATAAGGGAATAAGGAGCAGGGTCACACCCTGTGGAGGGGTGGGGATGAGCCGGAACTCACACTTCTCTGCAGAAGAGATGTGCAAGGCCTAAAGTGGGTGTGGCACTCTCCTCTGTGTGGTGACTTGGCTCCAGGCCTCTCCATGTTCTCTACTGCTCAGACTGCTCAGTGGCTCCCCAAAACACCACGGCTGTCTCTTATCTGTGCTATTCACAGCTGACTCTTAGCACAGTCATTTCCTGTTTTTCTATTTTAAATTCCAAATTAAGTTATCTTTTTTTTTTTTTTTTTTGGCCAGTCCTGGGCCTTGAACTCAGGGCCTGAGCACTGTCCCTGGCTTCCTTTTGCTCAAGGCTAGCACTCTGCCACTTGAGCCACAGCGCCACTTCTGGCCGTTTTCTGTATATGTGGTGCTGGGGAATTGAACCCAGGGCCTCATGTATACGAGGCAAGCTCTCTTGCCACTAGGCCATATCCCCAGCCCCCAAATTAAGTTATCTTTCGGAAAACATCCAGCCATTTCTGAATTGAAGAAGAGTTAAAAACTTGTGTATGAACAAGATGACTTATACCTGCAACATGCCCGGAGAGGAGAATTTAAAAGAGGGCAAAAGACAACTGTCCTAGCTAAAAGATGTGGAAAATAAACTGTACAACTTGTGGGTGGTATGGGAGGAAAAACTAGGAGAGACTGAGAGAAGGGATGACATTGTCCAAAAGAAATGTACAGATTACCTGACTTTTGAAACAGTAACCCCTCTTTACACCACCTTTATAGTAGCGATTTAAAAGCTCTAAAAAAAAAGAATGAGAAAGATCATGATCACAATCTTAAGCTTGAATAGGTATGAACATAATTGTAAATGGAATTGTCTATCTTATGAGTATACCAAATACAATGCATGAAAGACACTGTAAAAATTTCCAAATTTTGCATATAATTTCAACATTCTTAGGACACAATGTAGATGAATATTTTTCTATAAAGTCTCAAAGAGTCACAGTACATAATATATTATTCAGGAGTTACCTTACATCATAGTAGTAGCTAGCTGGTGAATTTACTGAGGTATTTTCTTTTTTTATTTTGTGTATTCAAGGTGATATTTCAACTTAAGTTGAATCATTGGGGAATTTAGAACACATGCATATCATTTACTTCGTATATTTAAAAATATGTCTTGAAACTGTTACTTGAAAACATTGTTTTTATTTCAGAATAAGAAATTACTACTGGGGCTGGAAATATGGCCTATTGGCAAGAGTGCTTGCCTCATATACATGAAGCCCCGGGTTCAACTCCCCAGCACCACATATAAAGAAAACGGCCAGAAATGGCACTGTGGCTCAAGTGGCAGAGTGCTAGCTTTGAGCAAAAAGAAGCCAGGGACAGTGCTCAGGCCCTGAGTCCAAGCCCCAGGACTGGCAAAATAAATTAATTAATTTAAAAATAAAATAAAAATAAATTTTAAAAAAAGAAATTACTAGTGGCTACATAAAATCATATGTACATAATTTAATATCCAGGCTGTAAAGAACACCAAAGGTGAGACGCGAAAGACTTCTTCGTAATCAATCTTAGAGAAACTAAAGGACCCTATGCCCTTTACCTCACACCAGATATACACAGGTGCACATCTGAAAGAAACTGGGAGGAGGGCACAGAATGAATCTAAAATGGGGGGGGATGGATACATTAGAAAGGGTCCAACAGCTGCAACGGGCACTGAGGAGAACAAACCAAGCAGCTCAAGGGCAGCAGGGAGGGGGGAAATTAGAGAAAAAGAAGGAGCAGATTACACAAAGCAAATGAGATGTATATGTATGTATCATCCGATCTGGTAGGAACTATTTTACAATTAATAACCATAGAGGATATAAGCATTGTAGACTAAAGACAATGTAGATTAAGCATAAGATTTTGTTAGTTTGCTTTTGAAAAAATAATGAAGAAAGTCAAGGGGGTGGGGTGAGGGATCAGGGGGAGGGAAGGAGGGAGAAAAATGAGGAAGGGGATAACAGATATTATAAGAAAAGTATATGTTTTCACTGCCTTAAGCTTGTAACTGTAATCCCTATGTACAACATCTTGACAATAAAAAATAAAGAAATTACTAGTGGCCACCAATGGTTCACATCAGTAATCCTAGCTACTCAGGAGGCTGAGATCTGAAGATCATGGTTTGAAGGCAGCCTGGGCAGGAAAGTCTGGGAGACTCTTATGCCCAATTAACCACCAGAAAACCAGAAGTGGTGCTGTGGCTCAAGTGGTAGAGAATTAGCCCTGAGCAGCAAAGCTCACAGACAGCACGCAGGCCCTGAGTTCAAGCCCTCCAACAGACAAAAGAAAAGAGAAGAAAAGAAATGGCTAAACTGCCCTGTTTCATAATTACCAATGTTTATTATCAAAACTGATTTGCAGATCAATACACCTAAACAAGCATCATGTACTTAGTGTCAATAAATGAACAATAGAAAATTTGAGCTGTTCGTGTGTTGTGTAATTTCATATCTTCAACAGTTACCATATGTATTATAAATTCATAACTGTATTTCTGCCATTTCATTAAACATTTTAAAGCAACAAGCTTACACTAAAATATATTTTGCTTCTTTGTTAGATTTATATGTTCACAAGAACTTTTTCCCACATATGTACTTAGTTATGCAAAAGCAATTTGAGAATGTAAGGATATAATGTAGTATCACAAATCCTCTGTGAATCTCTATGGGTTATTTCTGTATTCAGGTGGCCAGAAATGTGGAGATTTTCTTCTTAAAACCATGTTTTAATTTCATTTGATAACAGCACATTTATTATGAGTAAATTGCACACTTTTCTGAGAGAATTCATTATGAAGGTAAATATCATTCAGGGTATTCTTGTCATATACTGTAAAACATCATTTTTACTGTTCTTAATTGCATCTTGGAACTTGTTTCCATGACCTTTTTAGAAAATGAGTAAGCATTATCTATCTCTATATAAAGTAAGATGATATACTTATGATATACAATATATTAATAATATTTACATAGAATAGTATATATTGCATATGGTACTATGATATACAATATATTATGTAATCATGATATATAATATAAAATATATTACTATTAGTAAAATATATGTATATTATTTTATATCATATGTAACATAATCATAATTTTACATCCTGTTTTCTGATTACATTATCACTTCTGATAATTTCTGGCCTCTCATTTACCAGATACATTGTATTATGAGCTTAGGAGAGTTGGACTTCCTGAAGATGTACGCAGTGAGTAACTCTGTCTCCCTCAGTGAGGCCTGGAAGAGGATGTGTCTGACTCTACATTTTCAGATGTGTCCTATACAATGACTAATGAAAGGATATGTGAATGGCAAACACAAATCATTAATCACATGTGCTTTGCTTGACCAAAAATTGAATAAATTCATGATGGATGACTTAGTAAATCTGACTCAGCAGTAGTTCAAGTAAATGTGGAGATCACATATGCTTTTCAACCAGGCTTTTAAATTAACTACTATCAAATGACCTCAATGAAGAAACTGACAGCTCGGAAACTTGCAAGTGTATGTAGTATAAAATAGAGTCTTAATGAAAACAATTCTGTGCTGTCCTTAGCCTACATAATATCAAGAGTAATAATAATGATTGATTTTTAAATGACAGATTTCCCATTTGCATCATTTGTCAAGTCAGTACCCCAAGTCCTAAACTTTGAAAGTTTTCCTTTTAACTTTGCAATATTATTGAAATTGAGCTATGTATTTTGGGTCATGTCACATATAATAAAATGATTCATAAATAGATGGATTATCTGTCAAAAGAAGGATTTTGGAACTAAGGACAGCAGCTTTCTTGCAGTGATGTCAATGTTTATGTTCATAAATGTTTTGATATAAGGAAACATACCTTTAACTTGTAAATTATGTTCCGACACAAGTTCTCGCACACATGATTCACTGTGAAAACAAGAGAAGCATGGATCTGTGATGCTTTTGAAGCAAACAAAGAACAGTAAAACTTTCGTCTGTTTTGGTTTTGAGAGCTGATCTCATGTGCTCAGTTTCTGGCTTGCAGTGACCCTCTAACCTCTGCCTCTTGAGATGCTCCAGTTACAGACACACGCTACTGCACAGGGCTCTTTAATGTACACATGGGCCAACTCGAGGAGAGCATGGAAGAATGGTGAAGACCTGGAGACCGCGAAAGAATATTAATAATGAATAATAATTATTAATAATGAAATGGTAAAATCAGTTAACACATTTAGCGTTGAGTCCAGGGGCATTTGCATTTGTTTTGACAATGCCTACATCATGGATATTACACACCGGGACATTTCTTTGCTCAGCAAAGTCCACATATTTGGCATCCACATATTTGACGCTACATAATAAATAAGTATGCAAAAAGGAATACGTTCTCTGCTTATAGACATATAAAATTTATGAACATAAATATCAAGTTAATTCAGTGTAAAATTTCCCAGCAATTGATAGTAAGTAGGAAATAGGCTTTAGAACTTTCCAATGTGGTTCACCTTTCAATTTCCCAAAACTTATTGAACCTCAATAATGCTTGAGTCTTCACATTTTTTTAATCAAATAGTATCCTAAATTGATTAAAAAACTTTTGAAAAACTGCACAAATATTATATGTATCTAATACTTTGGATATGTGTACTTCACTCTCTTTTAGGTGTTTACTTCAGAAAATAAAATCTGACAAAGAGGAAAGCATTTCAATTATGCTACAAAAATGAACATCTGAGCAGTGCAAACTAAATTTTATTTTGACAGCCAAAAAGATCTTTTAGTCTCGCCCCGGGGCAGGGGGGGGGACCGGCTGGCTGGCAGGTGCTCCCTGGATGGGGGCTCATCCCCCCACCCACCCGGAGCCCTAGACCAGGGAAGGCCCAAAGAAACCTCCCGCGCGGGTGTCCTTGCACACGCACTCCCGGGGCTTGTGGGGGTTTCTAGAAGGATGTGTGGATGGCTGGACCCCTACCTTGGCATAATTCAGAAACAGCAAAGATTTATTTGGTTTCTGGAGTTTTAATTGCACAAGCTCAACTTATTTTACATTGGAATAGCATTACAGTATTTGTTTCGCCAAATATTGGGAGTTATTCGTCCTATTATCATTTATAAAACCTGCTCAAATCCTTGAGCTACTTTTCTTAATTATTGATAGTGAAAATTAATGTTGTCTAGATAAAAATCCATCATAGCTAAAATGCAGTATAAGTAAATTTTAACCATGGTATTCTGATTGTTCTATTAAGATGTTTTGAAAACATTTTAATTAGTTGTTTTGTAGACTGATGAATTTTATAAATATCTAAAATGTTGTAAAATTTAAATTTTGTAGCATATTCTACCTTAAAATGTTCCAAGATTTAAAATTTTACGATCAGTATGAATATGTATGGTAACACAATAAGAAAATTCAATATAGGGACATTTCATGAATTTACTCAGTCATAGTTTTATGATGACTTGGTAAAAACAGGTTTTATTCACCAAAATAAATCATCTTAGTTGCATGCCAGATAAGTCACTTTTTAAATTCTGGAACTTTAGGAATGTTCTCTTGATTGACACAAAGACATGCACTGTGAATTACAAGCCATCAATAAGTCACTCAAAGGAAGACTTGAGTAGCGAATTGCTTGATTCCACCTGACTTCACATTCTGTGGCTTTGTCTGAGTGAGTTTAGTTTGTGTTCCAATGGGATTCTAAGAAATGAAAATAACTAACCAAGGAAAGCAAGGTGAAAGAAAGGAAAAATCTCAAACGAGTTTCTAAATGACCCAGGTGTGGAAAAAATAATATCTGGGACCGAAAATCTCTGAAGATATTGCTAAGAATCCATCTGTCACATATAATTCAAGAGAAACAATTATGCCTCAGGAACGAATCTGCTGTTTTTTTCCTAAAGCACATGAGGATTCTCTTTGCCCTTGACTTCCTGCCAGAAAGTCTTATTTATTATTGTTTTTTATTGTTAACTTTAAGTTCCTGTACAAAGGAGTTGGCACGTCGACATAGCAGTTTATGTGCACAGTACATCCGTGTCACCACTTACAACACTCCCACCCATCCCTCCCCACCTGTCCCTCCCTCGCTTTCTCAGTTGAACTCTTTTTCTTTTTTTTTGGTGAGTGTTAACACTTTATTTTTTTATTTAATTTATTTATTAATTGAACACAATTTTTTTGACAAGGTGTTGAGCACAAAGGGTACAGTTACATAGTAGGGCAGTGTGTACATTTCTTGTGATATCTTACGCCCTGTTTTTCTATCCCTTCTCTAGGTCAGGTAGACATATATACAATATACAATGTATCAAGAACATATACAGTAGCCATGTGGCCACGCCCAAGAAAGTTCGCCTAGGGCTTTAAATGTAATGTCGATATTAGACAATATGTCGACAGTAGTCTTATATGAACGTACATACCTAGCTTTTGAGCTATTGTATTCCCCTGAGAGGTCAATTTTTGACCTTTATATGTTGAGTAATTGTTTGGTTTTAGTTACATAATGTTGGGTCGCTGCCCCAATCCTGTGGGGAATACCATTTGACAAGCAGTTTTTGGTTTCACAGACTTGGTCTCTACTGTCTCTCTGTCTCCCTTTGTTAACAGTCATATATCAGGGAGATCATGCCCCTTTGTTTTCTGTGTTCTAGGCTTGTCTCACTCAACATTATTTGTTCGAGTTCTGACCATTTCACTGCGAATAACAATATTTCACCATTCCTAATCAGTATGTAGTATTCCATTGTGTATAGGTACCATATTTTTTGGATCCATTCATCTGTGGAGGGGCATCTGGGTTGATTCCATATTTTGGCTATTGTGAATTGTGCCACGATAAACATGGAAGTCTTTTTGATATCTTGGGACTTGCTGTTTAGGATAGATGCCTAGGAGTGGTATGGCTGGGTCATAGGGTAGGTCTATATTGAGCTTTCTGAGAAACCTCCATACTGTTCTCCAAAGTGGTTGTACTAATTTGCACTCCCACCAACAATGGAGAAGGGTTCCTCTTTCCCCGCACCCCCTCTAGCATTTGTTGTTGCCTGAGTTCAGAGTATAGTCAGTTGAACTCTTGACTGCCGTTCTCCCCTCCCTGCAGTCTCCTCGCTGTGGACTCTGCTGTCTGGAAACTCACTGTGGAACAGCGAGGAGCAATGGAGTGATTCGGCCAGACACGAGGGTCCTGACCGAGGCGGTGGTAAACACTGGAAGCTTCTAGAAATGCTCAAGGCCTAGTCACAGACATGGGGGTGAGGTGTGGACTGCTGGGCTCTAGAGGGTGCCATGTGGGTTCTGTGCATGAGTTCTGTGCTCTGGAAGCAGTAAGGGCCTCATGGCTGGAAGTCTTCCTCATCCAAAATTACTGTGTAGACACTATTGTCATCCCAGTTCTGTGCATCCACTATTATACAATATAGAGCAGGGAACGGGATAAGCAGATGGGTTTTATTTTTTCCTTTTCTCTGCCTTTCTTATGTTTCCTACTCGCAAAACACGATATCAAGAAGCTTCTCCCACTCGTCGATCATCTACCTCCCTCCCTATTGTCTACCTCCCACTACCACTCTCTCCATGCATCTCAATCAAACTCAATCTGGCAGCCTCGTGACATCAGCCTAGGGAGGGAGGGAGGATAACACATCTCAGGAGCTGAAATGGGCTCTCTGTGTCTTTTGAAATCACTGAACTATGTCTTTGTTCATCTTTCTAACAGCTAAAGTTCTGCCATGACCTACAGTGGGTCAGTGAGATGAATCTGAAACTTAGAGACAAGTAAAGTCTAAAGTCTCATTTTGAATATTCAAAAGCCACTACTGTTGGTAGCCAAAATAATGAAAATTGATCCCATAAATGCTCAATTTTTCTAGAATTTGTAAAATATTTGCATATGATTTGTGATACAACAAGGGTCTTCAGAAAGGTCTTATAACTAAATGATGGTATAGACATGAATTGGATTTTAAAAACTCCAATATTTTCTAGAAACAAGGAAATATATGTTCACTCTGAGCAATTTTCTTGTTCTCAGCTGGCTTGCATTAAGACAACATAGCACAGTTCTTAGAATATATGTCTCCCCATTATTCAATACTGTAGAAGAGAATCATTAAGGGAGATATAATACAATTAAGATACACGTGCATGTATTACATAAAAAATGGAAATGAAGTACATGTATGGTATTTTAAATCTTTTTTGTTTCCTTTCACAAAGATTACACTACATCAGCTGCTTTGTGAGTAGCGGGCAGGAGCGGAGGCTCGAACTCGGGGCCTTGAACTTTCACTTGGCTTTTGTGCTCCAGGCTGGCACTCTACCATTCGAGCCCACGCTCAGTTTCCCATTCAGAGTGTTTTAAAAAGCAATGAGCCTATATTTTGAGGAATAGTCAAACTACATGACTTAACCCAACTTAATCCGATGAGCAACTGTATTCACAATCGGAAGTTCAGCACCACGGAAAAGTCCTCTTTGTCATTAGCGTTTAGATGGA